>NC_056734.1:637071221-637126221 GCF_019279795.1 Protopterus annectens | reverse complement strand
CTTTTTCCTTGGGTGGAAGACCTCTGCAACATCCATTATGGAGGGCTGAGACCCCACATCCTAATTATAAAGGATATTATAAATTATAAATAAAAAAGAGCAAATACTGAACATTACTTTTCCCCTTTAAATTTGTTTTTTTTTTTGTTTGTTTTTTTTTTTTTGGGAGGGACAGCCTCACATCCCCCGATATGAGGGCTAAACCTCCACACCCATGACCTTACATATGCCAACTCCAAGATTAGCAGAATTCAAAGAAAGAAAAAAGCATATTCTGAGAAGTGTCACTTTCGGAATTAATATCTGTAAGTCTAGATTTTTGGTCATTCGGTTTCCACACTCTGAAACTCAGCATTGCAAGTCTCAGTAGTTCAAATGGTTACCTTTTTCCTTGGGTGGAAGACCTATGCAACATCCATTGTGGAGAGCTGAAACCCCACATCCTAATTACATACATATATATATATATATATATATATATATATATATATATATATATATATATATATATATATATATATCACATTACATACAATGGGGCAGTCTCCTGATAACGGAAGTTTAATTTTCTAAAGAAAAATTGGGCATTTACACAATAGTGGTCACACAAATGAGTGTCAACCACATACAAGATATCATCAGGTTGTTCTCAATGACACTTACCTTAATACCATCACACATTAAATGCAACCCTGCACTGGAAGCCATATTAATTATCTTGCCAGACATTGTCCACATATAACTGAGCTTCTCATTGCCTTAAACCAGCAAAGGCATTGCTGAATACTGATGGCATTTACACTCCCTAAAAAGCCATTCGTGTCTGTGCTCTCCAGTGGAAGACAGCTACTGCTGTATAAGTATCTTTTGACATTGCAAGCCACAGGCTTTTATTTACCAGTAGGAGATATGGCTCAAAATTAGCTAGCTGCCATTTTCATTCTGAGTGACAGTACTAAATTCTCCATCATGATAGTTCACTTACTCCATTTTTTACACTATAAAGTTGAATAAACCAATCATTAACATAACTCTCCCTGCAGCTACTTCAAAGATGAATGTTACTAGGTGGTTTCTTAACTGATATTTATATACACCTGAAGGGATCAAATCACATAGAGACTGATTACATACCAGCTGACTGTAGTCTGTCATAAGAATGTCCTCCTTATACAAGACCTGTCTTTAGATCGGGTAAGCTTTCCTCTGAATTGGATAATTACCATCGAACTTGAAAAATGATGACATCTGCATGTACTTCTAACCCAAATTTTAAGCTGAAATAGCAGAAAGAATGTTTACTCTGTAACAGAGTATTAACTGCATAATTATGGACTCCTTCTTAGCAAATATATCCTCAGAAGTCAGGAACACAATGGCAACCACCTGCTTGCTAACCGACAATGTTCCCAAAAACCCAGGGATCTACTCACAATAGTCTGACTTGTCAAATTAATTTAACCTTTAACAATGTAAACCATGACATCCTATGACAACCATAAAAAGTCTGGATCTGCATAATGGTCTAGCCTCTTGTTTACTTAATATATCTTATTTGAAGTCAAAGTTTTCTTATCTGCTTAATATCTCTCATTCAAAGTCAAAGTTAAGCCCACAATCTCCACTGAAGCCACAGTCCTGACTGTAATATTTAAAATTCATTGCATACTACATTCATTATTCCCTTTATCTTCTCTCTCACCACTGACTTCTCACAGCCCATACCCACTGATGATCTTTTAGTAATGAAGACATTAGGTTTTTATAGCACAATCAGGTTTGTTGCTTGATCAGTACTTTCCTACCTTAAATGTCTGACTTAGCTATTACACTCACTACCTTATTTTAAAAAAAGATTATAAATTACTGCTATTTAGAAATTCTGCAAGACTAAACTCAATTCTTATACAATGGGATTTAAACTCATTAAGTAATATTCTAGACAACATCTACAAATAGATATACCCTGGTGTACAGGATACTACTATGTGTCTCTTATCTCATCCAATTTAAATCAAAGTTAAGATTAATTAATTGATAACTGTATTGCAGTTACAAAATCTCTTAGACATGCCTCCAATAAAGAAAGGACTGGTATCATAAAAGTGATATAATATTTAGAGTATTGCCTGATTCTCCTTTGCTATATATTTTAGAATCTGCATTATCAGCAGAGTCTCTCCAATAAAATCTTTCATATGTCCTTTCTCCATACGGAGCATCACCATTAGTACCAACAGAGAATGACTACCTATTAAACCAAAAACAGGATCATCCCTTTGCATCCAGGCTTAATCCCAATCAGCCTACTAGGTTCTTCCTCATAACATGCAAAATTATGCTGCAGCATGTGCAGATAAATTGTAGAGCCATTACTTTTATTTGAGTAATGAAAAAAAACAAACAGTAGGAGATTTTGTGTCTTCACAAAATCATAGAATCATAGCATGTACAAGGTAACTGTGCCATGTGGTCATGTATGCCTTGTCAGTACCCACACTAAGACTTTACCTTTTTTTCAAGGAGCAATAGAGTAGTCATACCTGTGATAAATTTATGAATACCTTTCCAATTGTCTAATTCCTTCTGAAGGGAAGATACCCTGCTTAATCTGAGAAGAAGTTTGTTTCAGAGAAGGTATAATCTTCTCTCAGGTTCAGACCTCTGGCTCTAGTGTTCACAAGATAGTTTGATTTATGAAGAAATAAAAGGTCTTGAACTGATGGATCTCTAATTTCCTGGAAGGCAAAGCACAGGTCACCCCAAAGGAGTCTGTAGGACACTAAAGATAGGAACAAGACTTCCAGCTTCTCTTGATTCCTAAGGTTCTTTAATGTCATAATCTTTTTTTCAAGAACTGTTGAGGTTTCTCTAACTGCTTGAAATAGTTAGGAAGATAAATCTAAAAAAAGGTCATTGTAGAATATATAGAGGGTTCAAGATGTTTTTGGACATAGAGGAAATATGCTTTGTGATCAGCTGTACCAGAAAGAAGGATTTCCTGATTACTGTTGCAACGCGACTGCAACATGATCGTCAAAAGAGAGAACGTTGTCTACACAAAATCTTCATTTTAGGGTGTGGTGTGTTCTATATTATAGGTTCATAGGTAGGTACTAGGCTATCGACCCTAGGGCCTATACAAGCCCAGTCAAAAAGGTACCCTGGCTTTCGCCACCCAAGCAAATTATTTTCCTGTGCCCCTGTTGAGCAGAGACACAGAGGTGATCCCCGGGGTGAAATTCCTATTTCCCATCCAATCATCAAGATTTTTCTTGAAGAGTGCTAATGGGAAGCTTTGTTTGATATAGATAGGCAGTTTGTTCCAGAGTATGGGAAGTCTCTGGGACAGGAATCTATCCCTCCAGCATGTTCTGTTTATTGTTGTGACAAGGTTTAGGTCCCTAGAGCAAGTAGCTCAGATGGATTGGGATTTCTTAAAGTGAAGCATGTCCAACAGCTCTGAGTTTGACATAGCTTTGTATGTTAGGCAAAGATTGCCTCTGAGTAGGCGATATGCAACGTAAGCTGGAGTTTTTTGAGATGGTCTGCATAGGGCATCTGTTTGAGGCCGGTAATCCTCTTTGTGAGGTATTTCTGCAGCCTTTCTAGTTGTTGTAGATGTCATGTGAGGTATATACCAAAAGGGGTGTTGTACTCTATAATGGGTCTAATGAGTGATGAGTAGAGGGGAACAAAGACCTCTTTTTTCCTGCATGAGAAATATTTTGTGATGAGGTGTGCCATGTATAAGGATTTCCTGACTACTGTGGTGATGTGATTATCAAAGGAGTGACTACTGTCCACTTTTGTCCCAAGGTCTCTTATCACACTTTCGGTGTTAAGTAGACTACCACCTATGTGGTAGCTCATGGGTACAGAGTTTTTACCAAAAGGGATGACAATGCACTTTTTGGTATTGAGCTTGAGACCATGTCTTTGACACCAGGCATCTGTCTCAGTGAGGCCCTTTTGTAGGATGTCCACATCATTAGGAGTTTCAATTATGGCTCCTAGTTTGCAGTCATCTGTGAACTTGTTAGCCAAAGACCTTCTTTGTTAGCCTGTACTTCAGAGAAGTAGATACCAAACAGGAGAGGACCCAGGACTGAACCCTGTGGTATTCCACTTATCACTGGTCTGAAGTCGGATTTGAAGTCTGCTACTTTCACAGTGTGGGTTCTGTCAGTTGGCCAGTTGGCAACCCATTTTGTGACATAGGGATTTATACCTAGTTTAGTGAGTTTATCTATAATTTCAGAGTGGGGGATGGTGTCAAAAGCCTTGGTGAGATCTAGATAGGCTGTGTGAACCACCTTACCCTCATCTACTGCTTTGGTGACTGCTTTAAAGAAGTCAATCAGGTTTAAGAGACATGATCTGCCTTTTACAAACCTGAACTGGTTGGGGTCCAGAGTTTGGAGATTACCAATGTCTTTGTTTATAAGTTCCATGAAGATACATTCCACGGCCTTGCATACCAGGCTCATTAGGCTAATGGGGTGGTAGTTCCTGGGGTCCGTGGTGGCTCCCCCTTTGTGGAGTGGGATAACAGTCACTGTACACCATTCAGTGGGCACAAAGCCTGAGGTGAGGCTATGATTGAACATGGTGCTTAGCTGGAGTGCCAGTTTGTTCTGTAGTTCATGTAGAATGCAGCCTGGGATGTTGTCAGGTCCCATGGATGCTGTGTTCTTGGCTTTGGAGAGTGTGTTTTTTACCTGTGCAGCCATGATTACAGGAACTTTGCATTCTTCCAGTATAGAGATGGACCCTTTAGGGGGTGAGGGGGGTAAAGTTAGCACTAAACCTATCTGCCAGGATGTTGGCAATTTCAGTTGGTTCTGTATATTTAATGCCATTGTGCTGTAACTCAGAGCAGATCTGAGTGTTGCCATTGAAATTCCTGACATAGCTGTAGAATGCTTTGTGGCAGTTTTTAGTATCAGTGGCAATTTTGTTTTCATAACTAGCTTTGGAGGATTTTATGAGGGATCTCAGCTTCTTACTAAGGCTGACCGGGAAGTTATTCCAGTCGTGGAATTTTACTCTTTTTTGCAACAGTTTCTTTCTTCTGTTATAGAGTTTGTTTTTGGCAGGGGACCATCAGATTGGCTTCCTTTTTTTGGAGGATAATATCTTGGTTCTGGTAGGGATAGCATGATCCACGCACTCGTGTAAGTGCTTATAAAGTGCATTTGTGTAGGATTCAGCAGTCATACCTCTATTGTCCATCTGGATGGGTGTTGTGAAGTTTGCCACTTCTGTCTTAAAAAGCGTGAAGTTGGCTTTGGAGAATTTTTTTTACAGTGGTTTCCCTAATGGGGGGTAGGGGTGGGATGTGGATATCTAGGCTGATTAACTTATGGTCGGATCTGACTAATGAGGAATTGACCTCTGGTGTGGAACACCGGTCACCCATGCTGGTAATGACCAGGTCTAAGATATTGCTGCCCCTGGTGGGGGTGTGGATAAGTTTATTCAAGGTGTTGGAATTTATGAATTCCAGAAAATGTTGAGCAAAAAAGTTGGTACATGAGTAGTTTTCCCAGTTAATGGTGGGGTAGTTGAAATTGCCCATTATTAGGGTGCTGGGTTCTAACCTAATATTTTCCAGTGTATCAAAAAATGAGGAGTGGGAATCCTGAGGCATGGTGGGGGATCTGTAGCAAGTTACAATTTGGATTGTGGTCTTGCCCAGAGTTAGTTGCACTTGGATAATCTAGGATGCATTATGCTGAGCAACTAGCATGGAGGTGTGGATATCCTTAATGAATATGGACACACCTCCACCTTTAGTGTTTCGGTCCAGGTTAGGTGGCCGAAAGGTGTGGTATGTATTATAGCCTGGTAATGCAGGGGTGCTCTCTGGAGCCTTGAACCTGGTCTCTGTCACTGCACAGATGTCGATGTTCTCCATTTTAAGGAGTGCCTCGGGTGAATACATTTTGAGGTTTAGACTTCTAGCATTGAGTAGCATTACCCTCAGGATTTGCTTGCTTGTACCTGTTACAGTGGTGAATTTGTCATTTGAACCTTGCCTAAAAAAGGCACTATAGGGGTGGCAAGACCATTAGCCAGTATACGGAATCCCAAGGGTGACAGGTGCAGGCCATCTCTGGCAAAGCATAGTGGTCTATCGATCATGTCATCCCAGGCAGACAGATACTGGATCCCCTTAGAATGACACCAGTAGTTTAGCCAATTGTTGAAGTCACTCATTTTGTCCTTGTACTGTGGTATCATTCTGAGTGATGGCAGGATGCTACTCAGGGCTAGGGTCATACCTGCATGGGCTACAAAATTGGAGAGCTCCTCCATGTCTCTTTTCATGTAGTCCAGGGAGGTTCATATAAGGTCATTCACACCAACATAGACAATGACAGAGTCATATTTGTACTTGTTGTGGAGTGACCTGAGTGCATGCATTATGTGGCAGATTATGGCACCTAACAGGCAGCTAACAGTAACTTTCTCTTTGTTTAGCTTGGTGAGTGGAACATCAGTGTGCCTGACTATAGAGTCACCAATGGCTAGAATGTTGGGTACGTTGTTATGCCTTATGGGCTGTGGTTGAGTGGCACACTGAGTTTGTGGGCTATGTATAATTTGGGCTGTGTTGGGAGGAGGAGGTTGCATGCATTTTTGCTTTGGAGGTCTCTGTTGCTTGAGCAGCTTTTTATTGAGAACCTTGGCGAATGTGGGTGTGTGTTTTGTCTTGCTATGTGTGTGTTTTGGTGGTGTAGGTTTTCGGGGACTATGTGATGAGTGTGGTGTGGCGCAAGTGTTTACCTTCTCCTCTTGACTGTCTGGTCCAGTCTTGGGTGAAGAGAGCTGTGCTTCCAGTTTGGCTATATAAGTGCATCTCTCACAGGCTGTAGTGTTGGGGGGGTAGGAGGAGAGGGTTGTCTGTGTGTACATGAGGCATAATGTACATGGAGGATTTGTTTATCTAACACAGGTCAGTTTAACATGATGTAGCAGTTCTCACCAGGATGGTACCTCACATAGATGTGAAAGTAATATTAAAATAATGTAAATAATGTTGTTATAAAGAGAACTGCTGTTGTAAATATATAAAATAGACTCACTTCTTTAAAACTAGGCTATAAATAGAACTGCTACTTTAAGGCTATCAGATAAATGCTATATTAAACAGAGAATGTTTTACAGTATTTTGCTAATAAAGCAAATTATTCAGAAAGTAGTATGCAAGAAGGAGGAATGTAACACTCCCGGTTTAGAGACGTTGCCTTCTGTTGCATGGTGATTATGGGCTCACAATAGTAGTACTGAGTGAAGAGCTGCAGAAGGAAAAGATTTTATGTTAGACTTTTGATGGAAACTGGATATTTATCTTCTCAATGGAATTCAGAAAGAAGAGAGATATTATGCTCTTGCATAAGGGAATAGCTGGCCTGGGTTTAATTAGCAGCTCAGCTGATGATACACTTCCCTGAAAGGATGAGAATTTCCATCCTGGAGGGGGAATGTATGGGGGCATTGTCTTTTAGAGGGATATGTAAAAGCCAATGGTTAAGTTATCATGGATGTGGGACAATGTTAGAATTTCTCCATTGTACCTCTATCCCTAGACTTTCAATAGGGATTTGCAAGGGAGAAAAATTAAAAAAAAGGCTCCTTGGCAAAAATATAAAATTGCACTTGGTGCCTCAGTCTTCTAACAGGCCTAAAGCATGTGATAGAGTAGGTCTGGGGTATGAAAGGACTGCCCAGTAGACCAAATGGATGAGAAGAGGCCTTAGAGGCAATAAATGGTTAGATATGAGAAGCCCCTCCCCCCCAAAAAAAAACAGAATCAGTATTGCAAAGCACTTACAGACTACAGACGTCACATGAGATTCTTCTATTTTCTATGAGACTATAGTAGGACAAAGTGCTTATTTAAGAACTGTGTACATCACTATTATGTTTGTACCCTTACTAAAACATTTGTTTTATGACCTGATGGCCTACATATTGCAACTATATCCCATGGCACCTTAAAAAAGTAGGGATCCTTTATTAAAATGTACATACATATTTACTCCTATACAAATATATATATATATATATATATATATATATATATATATATATATGTATATTGTATGCAGCATATACAATTTTCTTTTACATTTTTTTCAAAAGAATCAAACACAATACGCACTTTTTTCTTTCTGACCCTCACTCCAGTTTCCACAATATAAACCTCATGTTTTAACATCATAGCCAAATCCCACTTTTCAGTAAACATAACATCATACACCCTTTGATTCCATATTATCCATATAATACAAAAATTCTTCTATGACTTTTCTTATGCTTATAAAATCAAAATTCAACAATATCCATATCTATACTACTTTTTTCTGTAAGTCCCTCTACATAATTTGAATCTAAAATCGTTTTCCATAACAATTTTACTCTTTTACATTCCCCCAAAAATATTTACTAGTTTTGAATTCCCCACAATGCAAACAAATTCTATCTTTCTTGTTTTATAAGGCATTTTCACATTTAATGGCAATTTTTGTATCATCATTCTCCATTAAAAAAATCTTGGCATTTTAACATTTTTTTATATCTTACTATTCTTGCTTACATAATAGTCCATTTTGCCTTGTGTAGCCCACTCCATGGATATATTCAAAAATACATTTCCATAGTATTATTATATCATACTTTTCTCCCCTTTTTGTGTTTTTTTACACTTGTTTTCCACAAAGTAATTTTATCCTGATAATTCTCTATTTGTTTGTTACAATAACCTTTCCTTCTTTTTAAACTAAAAAAAAAAAAATAACCATTCCATTTTATACTTTAAATTTAATAACTGTGTTAAAGTAGATTCATCATTGTCCTTTAAACATTTCAATATTCTATATACATTCAAAGATGCATTAATTTAACCTTTACCCTAATTTAATCTATCGGATTTATTAACCTTAAACCTCCTTTTTTATGCACATACAAAATCCCCTTTTTTACTGGATTTGTTATATCCCCAAATAAAATAAAAAATAAGATTACACACCTCTTTTTCTAAGATCATTGATAAACTAAAAACCCCTGTTAAATATGCAAATCTAGTTACCAAAACAGAGTTAACTAAATATACCTTTTTATCAATGACAATCTAAAAGATTTCCAAAAAAGACAAGTAGTTTTCATTTCCTCTAATTTTTCTTTCCATGTATCTATAATGTCTTGCTTTCAATCCTTATTTCAAGAATTTTAGCCATTCTCATATTAAATGTAATCCCTCCAATCAACTCCTCATACCCTAATCCCTGATGTTTTCTTCATTTATCAAAAAAACAGTCACATCAATAGTTTCCTGTAAATGTTTTATCAGACTGGAGCTACCTATTTTATCCTTAGTAATAATAATATCATCTGCATAGGTCAGCAGAATTGGCAACTTTACCCCTCTTTTAAAATATAACTCATCAGTTTTATTTCTCTATTCATATGTATTGATATCACATTCATCACTAATACAAATAATATTTGACTCAATAGATAACCTTGTCTAATCCCTTTCTCAAGCAGTATATCTTTGCTAAGCGATCCATTTACTAATGCTTTAACTACATTATACCTATAAGCTGTAATACAAACTTGTTTTTATCTTTTCACTTATTTTATTGACTTCAAATATCTCCCAAAACATTGAGTAATGAATTGAATCCAATGCTCTACTTAAATCTCCTATCACTAGTTTTGCGTTTACATTCCTGAACAATATATCATCTAATACTTCTCTGATTATCAATAATAAATCCTGGATAGTTTCCCTTTTATGCCATATACATGGCCTTTTACAACTTTATTTACTTTTTTCCATCCTTTTTTGTAAAATTTTCATAAATATTTTATAATCTGTATTATTTAATATTATTAGTTTCCAGTTCTGTAAGTCTGGTTTATCATCTTTTTTCCATATAAATCTAACTATACCCTTACATAATTCTTTATACCCAAAAATCTTTATCTAACCAGATGGCACAATGCTGCAGCAGTTAACATCGTTGCCTCACAGCAAGAGATTCTCCAGTTCATTTCTCAGCTGGGGTGCCTTCTGTGAGGATTCTGCATGTCCTACCTGCATTCGTGTTGGTTTTCTCTGGGCACTCTAGTTTTTTTTCACAGTACTAAAACATGCATCTGGAGCATTTCTCCCCAGGCCTCTGCTAAAAACTGGATTGTTCAAAGTTGGACATTCCCTGTAAATAAATAGCCATTCATTTAATACTGTTATAAACGCTTTTTTAATCCATTGTCATGTCCTTATACATCCTATATTCTATTCCATCTGGTCCTGTAGTTAATTCTAAATTCACTACCTTCAAAACTTGATCTAGTTCTTATATCTTCATTTTTCATTATAAATCTTTATTATCTTTATCAGACAATGAAAGTACTTTCCAGTTTTTACTAATTTTAATATTTTGTCCTTCAAATAAATTCTTTATATATTTTCTACCGTATCCACAATTTTTTCTTGTGTATTATATATGTTACCTCCAGAATATTTTAATTCTCACATAACACTGTTATAGTATCTTGTATATGTCTGTTTAAAACTTAGCCACTATTCTGACCAGTCCTTATAAAACTCTTTCATTCCTGTGTGTTCTCTCCATAATTTTAGCCTACTGTCTTTACCTTCACTATCCCATTTCTCTTAATTTATTCTCTTTAGACCCTTACCTATTATTATGTACTCAGAATATCCTTTTATCTTTTTAGATTTTTTAAACACCTTTATTGAATTATAACTTGTGACATAGTCAAATTTACATTTATATATAAAGTAATCAAACTGTATTAACAAGTTCACCTTTAGAAACAATATACTTCAAATATATTGCTATATATCATATAACCTAAGCAACATTACATAAATTATTAAATTTCTGTCTTTTTTTAAACAAGAAACATATTTATTAAACCATTACTTACAACACAGGCAATCATACAGTTATATAAATGAATGCAAACCACACAGACACAATCCTAGTTGCAAGCATTTTACATCACAAATCATACTGACACACTGCCAGTTGCAAACATTATAAATCACTTATAATCTACTCAATCATTATCAGTCAAATATTACATAGCTCATTTAAGTCCTGCCTTCTTTTATACCTCATTCTTCCCCTGTATGTATTGTTCCCACAATTCCCATTGTTCCTATGTAGTTTGCTACTACGCTTTTCTAAAGATCTCAATTCCAGTTGTTGTATCTCTGTTACTATATTCACTACTTCTGTCTTGATCCGAATTGCCCTATGATCTGAGAAACTAGTCATTAAAATATCTTCTTCTTCTTCTATTAATAAACTTTCTGAAACCAAAAAAAAATCCATTCTCTTTTCTCCTCTTCTATAAGTCCATGTTTTTTTATTTCAAATTTTTAACTGCTCATATTTTATAATATCACATGAAAACTTAACATCATATACTTTCTTTTTGTGTTGCCTCAAATTACAGTTGAAATCACCTGCTACAACAATCTCCATAATAATTGCTACATATTGAGTAAAGTTTCTAAAAATGTCTTCTCTCTTCTTTTTGAATACATATGCATAAATAGCAATAGTTCTAATAATCTGATTCTTCCACCTTACATCAACAACTGTAACAAAAGTAATATTTACCACTTTAATTATATTTCTATATAAGATAAGAATGCATGAATATGTTTCCTTCCCAAAATTCTAAATCACCTTATTTTCCCACCAACTTTTATTTGATTTCTTTCAACCTGTGTCAAGATCCCAAAACATTGTAAAAGAATCATATTGCATTCCTGCTTATTGTACCATTCCAAAATTCCTATTCTTCTCTCTAATTTTTTTCAAACTATTAGCATTAAGGGCTAGATCTTTACAGGTAATGTTCCGTTAATATATATATATATATATATATATATATATATATATATATATATATATATATATATATATATATAGATAGATAGATATACAGTCATCATTTTCCCTTCTGTTTTTTTTTTTTAAAACCCTCTATAATTTTCCTTTTCCTATTGTGTACTCTTTTACCAATATAATTTATTTTTTTGTTTGATGATATTCCATTTTTCCTCATCCCTATCACTCAATCTTGACTCTTCTTCTTCAGGTTTGTTCATATTTGTATATTTCTTCCTATTAACATGTATTGCATCCTTTCTATCCATAACATGTACTGTTTCTTTTTTTGTTTCCACTATTTCTAATACTTTTTATCTTTACTTTCTTTATCTTGCTCTTTTACTCTCTCTATTTTTCCCCAAATGACCCACCTTTTTTCACGTTTTACATTTCTGTTCACAATTCCTTGTATCATGTTCTATTTCTCTACATGTAAAACATCTTATTTTAACACAGTTCTTTGTTAAAAGATCAGTTTTTCCTGACAAAAAAAAAGTCTTTGGTTGTCCCCAATATTTTACCATGCCTTTGTCACCTTTGACATTTATGATACTTGGAATATGCACAATACTCTCATTTTCTATATTCAAAATAACATTGCAATCCCATACCTCAGTGCATAAACCACTATTATCATATATTTTTGAAAAGTTAATACATCTTTACATAATTTTAATAAATGTCCTTTTAAAACCCCTTTTCCCTAATTCAGTCCTAAACTGAATATTAACTTTCTTCTTAGTTTCCCTATAAAATGGCTTACACACATACAAATTCCATGGTGAACGACTTTACTTTTTTACATATTCTACTAGGAATTTTTTCAAAATGTTTCAATATCTAACCATTCTCAAAAATAATGTCATAAAAGCCTCTCTATTAATATGGATAAAAGCTCTTACCTCATTAGGTTTAATTTCTAGTGTTGCAATAACTTCACCCCATACCTTATATCTGTCCATCCCTGATTCTTCCTTTTTCTCAATTTATACCTTAAAGAGTCTTTTTCATCTTACACTCATGTCTTTTTCAGAATTCTTGCTTCCTTTCCCCACTTTTGCCATATCTGCAAAAGATTTTCCCTTTACCTGACCTGCTTTAATCTGCTGAACATCTTCCTTTTGAATTTCTTCCATCAGCTCTCTCCACAACATATCTTTGCCACTCCCTAGTTCACTCATGTTGACTAAATCCATTAATAAATCATTCCACAATCCTCCCAACTGGAGGACTGTAACAAGAAATTCTTGTGTTGTGACCTCTTCATCAAACAGGTTTTGTTAAAATAAATCTTCAGAGTCCATTTGCACTCTATCTGCCTTCTTAAACTGCTCTTGCAAAAGCTCAACTGCCTTTTCCAGCTCCTTCACTATGCCATACTTGTTAACCAATGTCTTCTCACTTTCCGCTACCTCATTTAAAGCATTCACTGCTTCTGCTGTTCGTCTAACAGCACCATAAATGCTTTCCCCCGCTGTACACTCCTTTCCTCCTTCCATACTTGCAACTCTCTCTCTCTTCCTGTTTCTCTGAACTGCCTTCATGCTCTGAACAGAAGTCAGAAGTGCCACAAATAAGTGCATCCCTGTATGCAAGAAGAGTAAGGGAAGTTCCACAATGCCTTAGCCAAATTTCTGTTAGTAGTATAAAGTGGTTTCCCCTTGCAGTAACACTTTATGATTCATAAAAGACTGTATTGCTGTTGATTCCTGCTAAATGTAGCAAGGAGTGTGGTCCTACCGACCAAAAATCATGTGATTCAGGAGATCTGGGGAAGTATCTAATACATATTAGCTATGTGTTCTACATTTACTTTGGAGATGCCTGCAACTCCCCATTTACACTGCTAAGCATTTCAGGGAACTGTTCTTCTGCAGAAATTGCCATGGTACAAGAAAAAGATAACTCTGTCAACCATGGTGATCACCCATCCACTCCAGTAGAAGCAGTTTTGATACATGTAAGTTCATCAAAGACATAGGGTGGTGGAGTGTTAGTATGTGTCTGTGTTCGAAATTGTGTGTGTATGTCGGTAGAGGCAAGAATGAAGTTGAATGAATGTGTGTGTGTGTGTGTGTGTGTGTGTGTGTGTGTGTGTGTGTGTGTGTGTGTGTGTGTGTATGTGTGTGTGTGTGCACGTGTGTGTGTGTGTGTGTGTGTGTGTGTGTGTGTGTGTGTGTGTGTGTGTGTGTGTGTGTGTGTGTGTGTGTGTGCGCCCTCCTGCATGCACATGCATTTGTATGTGAGCATGCATGTAGGCAAATGGGTGAGTGTGCCTTTAAGTCTGATTGTGGGGGGCTTGCTTGATGTTTTGTGTGTGTGTGTGTGCGTGTGTGCGTGTGTGCGTGTGTGTGTGTGTGTGTGTGTGTGTGTGTGTGTGTGTGTGTTTGTGTTGTGTTTTGTGTGTGAATATGGGGGGATGCCTTTGCCAACACAATGCATGGGCTGTGAGGGTAAGCACTACCACCATCACAGATCTGGTAGCTCCTTCTGTGTGAAGTTTGCCTGTCCTCCCCGTGGTCGAGTGGCATTTGAAAGACATGCATGAATGGGCGTGCCTTAATTGAAGGTTGGGCATTGGGCTGGCACCTTGGCACCATAAAAATCTACTGCCAATCATTAGCAGACTGGAGTTCTGCTGCGGCGACCCCTAACCGGGAAAAGCCGAAAGAAGAACAACTCCTCCTGCTTAGTTAGTTAGTTAATAATCCATTTTATTATAAAGTGGTTTATTCTGGTCACCATAAAGGTGTGTACAATCTCTTTCTGTGGAATGGCACCATAGGCCTTGGATAAACTGGATTAGATGTGGCGTACTGTGATACTGTGCACAGTGCCTTACTAACTAGCTCAAAAAAATAATTTATGCTTCATAGTGTTACTCTGTTATACATCCCTGCACTTATATATCTATTGATGACCAGCAAAGCATGCTATAATATTACAAACAACTAGAGTTGCAGCTTGTTTTATGTCTAAAATAGTACAGACCTGTGCAGGAATGTGTGGCTTTAAGCATGTTTCTCTATTAACAAGAAAATCGTTTTTTTAGATATCTACCCAAGTAAGTGATTTATTACTTTTATTGCAATCAGTACATGAAAACAACTTATCATAATGATGCAAAGGATGGAGAGAGCATGGGTGGATCCTTGGTTTGTGTATATGTCAGTTCCATTTATTAACAGCAGATAATGGTACTCTGAAGGGATACATGGTAGGCATTAGTTTCCAAAACGTATTTCCAACTATCTCACCTTTATCCAACTAACTACAGCTCACAAACTCATTCATAATCCATCCATGTGCCCTGCTGTATCTTCTATACTTACTTTATACCATCCTAACTGATTATTCTGATCCAGCAACCAACTGCTCGTAAATGTAGAAAAACCCAAGCTTTCAGCTGGCCAGCTGCTTTGCTCCTTTAAGATCGCAAAACTTTGTAACTCCCTCCCCCCAACACTTAGATCCACCCACTCAGTAGCCCTCTTTAAGACATCTCTGAAAGAACACCTCTGCTCATCTTGGCTGTGCGCATGTGCTAACACCATATCTCATATAACCTAACTTCATCCATCACAACTATTCTCACCCCCACTCTACTACTCTGGCATCCTCCTTTCACATCCACCTGTCTTTTTGCTTACTCCACCTCTCCATCCTGTCCACTTCCCTCTTCTACTAACCCTCATTGTGATACCATTGATCCCTCCTGTCTACTTCCTTCTCTTCCTAACCCATATAGACCTACCTTTGAGCCAGACAAGACATTCAGGTATTTTCGCAGCCTACCTTAATATCATACCACCACTTATATATCCAACAATATCCACCAACTTTGCAGATTCCTGCAACAGGACTCATAGAGCCTATTGCTAAGCTAACGTGTGAAAAGTTTAAGTAACTAGCCTCTGATTAATTCCTATATCCACTTTGCACCCACTGCAATAAGTACCCTATATAAATTTTGCTAGATGAACACTACTCATATAGAATGTTCTCGTGTATATACTCTGTTGCTTGTATAAAATCTTTAATTTGAGAATGATTACTTATGTACTGTTTTTTTCCACCAATTGTATAAGCTGCCAATAATATGTAGTAAATGTCTTTATTAATGTAAATTCTGTATTGTATGTGAAATGTCTTATATGTGGAGCTTTTCTTCTCAGGACTCCACTGAAAATGGGCACTTCTGGCACAGCTGGACCATTCCGGTAAACAAATGCAAACAAACAAATAAATAATAAATACATTTTCCAAGAATAACCACAGGGACAATAATGATTTTGTAATCTGATTAAGTGCATCTGGAACACAGAAGATATTTCAGATGATGATGTAATGGGATAATAGGTATATAGTGAGACACAACCCAGAGTACCTGCTTGTCTCTATTGAAGAGTATGGTTTGAGGGTATATGATTCAAGAGTATTGCAGGATATTAAATATTAATGAAGTAGTCCTCACCATGATTCCATTAATAACACAGGCAGCTTAAAGGAAGACTAAATATTATATTACTCTGCTGCAGAAATATATGATTTTAGCATTCTCTTTTCATTAAGAGATTTAAAATGGAAAAATTCCATATATAATTATTCTGCATTGACAGGAGTCTAAAGAAGGACAACCTTAATACCAAGGATTGATGCTGTATTGTTAAATGAACAGACATTTTCTATAATCCACTTTGGTCAAGGAAGAAAACAAAGGAAGAGTCAGTCTGGTTTATTTGATATCTGCAGTACAGCTAAAAATAGATGGTCCCCGGGACTCATGAAGCTTGCTCCAGGCGCAGGCGTAGCGTAGGTGGTATAATGCCAAACATGGCCACCGAGCGATTCAGGTATGATTCAATTCCACATGTACTACTGGCGTACGCCAGATCTGCGCAACCCTTGGCTTAGGTATGCTAATCACCCCATGTGCAGTGCTGCACCATGCAAATGAAGGTACATAGCGATTCATGAAGTGGTGAAGGCTTAGCATAAGCCCACAGAAATGTACATTTTTCCAAACAGAACAGCGGAGCTATGAAAGCGGACCAGACTCATGTGTTACAAAGTTAACATATGCCAATGGATAAATATACAGCCAATGGCATAAGAAAAGATGCACAACACCTAAAAAAACAACATTTAATGTCATGTCCACAGTAACGCAAAGTACAACCGCAGGGCATGTGTGCGCAAATGAGAACACAAAGAAAATATATACAAATGTTATAAAATCGCAATGTAATACAAATCATGATTTCACCATAATACTCAATGGTATGCATGGTACATCACAACCAAGCTGCAAGGGTTGCTAAGGGTCTGTGACAGTGTTTGGCTCGGCAACTAGGAATTAGTAGTCAATGCCATGCAAATGAGGCAGGTAATAGTGAATCGCAAACATCCCGCCGGACTAAGGATGTACCATACGGTGCAGTGCTACAACACTGAGGGGTGGCTTAGGGGTATACATGACATCAGCAGTGGGGTGTGCCACCATAGCTGTAAGCACATTGGAGCAATGCAAATCCAGCCTGGCCATTGCTAAGCAAAGCCGCAGGACAGGGGTTGGGAGGTAGGTATAGCATCGTTTAGCTGAGAGCACATATGGTACCCGAAAGCACATGTGTATGGGGAGGAAAACGTGCCCAAAACCCGGTAAGTGGACGCACGCACCACGCACCATAGCTCAAAGAGGAAGGTCAGGGGAAGAAAATAAGGAAATGCCACAGTAGGGTAATTGGAGTACAACTGAGTAATTAACACCTATTAACTCACAGTGGGCAATCGACGGCAGCTGACAAGTCTGCTCGCAGAAACCTGCAAAACAGGATAGGGGAAGTGTCGGATTGCAAAGAAAAGAGAAATGTCATAGCAGAGCAAAGCAAACCTGCAGTAGACTGGCCATAGAACACATTACGCAAGATAAGCCAGGTGTAGGAAAGTACAAATGAAAGCAGGCTGCTGGATGCATGCCAGAAAATGGGAGGTGAAACATTAAGAAATGTAAAGGGAAGGGCAAGAGGTAATCCACGGCAGCCAAATGTAATTCAACACCAAAGGCACCACAATAGTAGTTCCTGTCGTAAAACACATAAGATACCCTGTAGCTACGATCATACATACACACCCTATGACATCATCGGTGTTCACAGCACAATAGTATAAAATGTGAAAGCACCCCACACATACCTGTGTATTCCCAAACACTGCACCATAGGTGTAAACATATGGGGAACTTTTACAATGTACATGTTGGGAGCTGCCATAGCTGTGATTCATCACCATGTGTTAGAGACTGACGGTGTTGTGGAGGATGATGCTGATAACCACCGCAAGCCCCGGAGGAGGAAAAGAGTGTTCAGACCAAGGGCAAACTACCAGGGGCTACATGATCTGGAGATAGTAGAGCATTACAGGGTGGACAGGGACATCTTACAGCAAATAGTTGAGCTGTGCCAGCCATGCCTGAGAAACAACAGAGGGGAACCCATCCCAGTGGACACGAAGGTATGTGTAAGCTTGCGAATACTAGCCACAGGTACCTTTCAAAGGCCAACTGGAGATATAATGGGGATCTCACAGGCATCAGCATCCAGGGTATTACACCAGTTCCTGGATGCCATGTTACCACATGCCAATGAGCATATATACTTCCCCCTAACTCAGGAGGAGTTGTCCAGCAATATGCATCTCTTCCACCATGTGGCACACTACCCGGAGGTACTGGGTGCGATAGACTGCACGCACATACATATCAAGTCACCACCCAGTGAGCATGGTAGGCACTACAGAAACTGCAAGGGATACCACTCCATCAACTGCCGGGTTGTGTGCAATGCACAGGGCATTATCATGGATGTGTGTGCTAGCAGCCCTGGAAGCTACCATGACTCCCACATCTGGCATGCCTCACAGCTGTATCAGGTATTTGTCAGGGGGGACATCCCACATGGCCACCTTGTGGGGGATGCTGGCTATGCACTGGAGCCATGGGCGATGACTCCCATCAGAAATGCACACACACCCATGCAAGAACGCCATAATGAGGCACACGCACAAACCAGAATCATCATAGAGTGTGTGTTCGGGATGCAGAAATCACAGTTCTGTTGCTTGGACATATCTGGTGGAGCCTTGCAGTACTCTCCAAGCACATGTGCCCACATCCTCATAGTATGTGCCATGCTACATAGTATGATCCTGCGGAAACAGCTGCAGCAGGGACAAAATGGTGAAGGCCCTCACAGCCCACCGCAATTGCCGAGGCCATCACAGGCACAGAGGGATTCAGACCATGAACACCCTGTGCCAGCCCCAGTAGGCAGACGGAGGCATGCCCAATATGCCTATGCCTTGGCAAAGAGGGAACATATAGCATATACTCTGACAGTGTAGGCCCCTATGGACTGACACACCTCTCCACCTGCATGCACAGTAAAATGGATGGCACACACAAACGACCACCTGTAAATTGTAATGTATAGGTGGTCTACTGTGTGAATCCTACATATGCAGCCCTCAACCATTGTACACACAACAGCTATTGGAACAAGGAATGTCAACACCTGAACAGTACAAGCACCTATCAGCATATGTTGGTACTGTGTGTATAGGTTCCAAGGTACATCGGTAGGTACAAGCCCGATTGTCAGAGGACATTCATCAATCGAGGCAAACAGTGTCTGCTGTTGTTACCACATCAAGTAACCAACTGTCGCTCAGTGGAGCAGAGCCAATTGTGGGATCCATGTGTGTAATCACTGTTCCCCACACACTCTGCATGGATTCCCTGGTGCGTTAATGAGGAGCTCCATATAATGTAATCATGGATGTAGTGGCGAAGCATGGGGTGTACCCATGACAGGTATCTGTCACCCAAGCATGCTCCACCTGTGGTTGTGTGAAGGTGTAGCACATTATAGTGTGTGGCTCACTGTGACATACATACCCAATGCTGGAGCACATCCATTAAACATCACTTGGACATACCATTAATAGGTCTCATCCATATGTAAACTAACTGAGTTACCCATTTGATCACAGTATGGAGTAACAGCCATAGTATAGTCCACATACAAAACGCCATAACATGTGTACAAATCCCAGATGCCCAAGTGGTAAATGCAGTGACTGTCGTGCATGCTCCCGGTCCCATGTCCTGCAAGGGATGTAACGTAATCACGAAGGCACAAATAATGCATGTTGGATGCAGGTCATCAGATCATGTTTAGCACATGTTAGTGGGAATATGCATTGCCCAGTGCTGGTAAGCGTCATTTAAATATGACTATACGGATATGCATGAAACAGGGCTAAGCTTCTCTGAATATCACGCAGATCACGGTCAATGATGTCCAGAACAGGTGAAACCAGCATTATTCACCCCTGTACTAATAGTGCCTGCTCTGAATGGTAAAATGACCACTGCCAGGAGTAGAACACGCAACCATGTACACAATCACCTAACACTAAGCTACCCAAGATGTACCAATGGCAGGTGTGTAATGTGACAGGTTCAAACACAAACGTGTGGAGTCCAGGTAACAGTATACACCGACATGTACACAATGAAAGGTGTATTCTGCCTGTCACTCTCTCTGTTTTTATACATATATATATATATATATATATATATATATATATATATATATATATATATATATATATGTATTAGAGATAGAAAGGGTGATAGAGAGATATATGTTGATATATACGGATTCACCTATATCTGCAAATATGTAGATAGGTCAACAACATGTACACAACCATGGAGGTACAAATAAATATGATACTGCCAACTATGGAATGTGTCACACTGACATGCGTAATCACGAGGCTGAAAGACCGAAAAAACACAGTACCGGAACACTAGAACCGAGTGTAATATTATCACGATATTAAGGGACATTTAGTTATTGCTGCCGGTGTTGTGGTCCACGTAGGTACTGTGTTCAGCTGTGTTTGTGATTGCCGTAGTCTGTGTATGTGTGTGTTGAGGGTGCCGTGTGCGTTTCCATGGGACTGTAATGTGTGTGTGTGTGTGTGTGTGTGTGTGTGTGTGTGTGTGTTTGCATCGTGTGTCTGTTAGTGCTAACTCGTAGGTAGATCATTACGGTAGGTGTGGTTATAGCTGGCCGTAGGCATATAGTTACCACTTGTCCCACTTTAAGAGGGACAGCCCCTCCCTGGGCAGTTGTGTCCTGACAAAAAATATTAAAAAGGGCAAATGTCCGAGATTGTAGGACATAATTATGTCCCATATATTATGTAATAGTTGCAATAAATAGTTATGCCTGTATCTAAAAAATGTAAATGTTACATGAAACATGATAAGTAGCTAAAGTGATACAAGAATAAGTATGTATTCAGGATAAAAGTATGTGCTAACCTGTGCACTGACCATGGGTATGTGTGTGTCCTGCAAATGTCCCAATATGGCCATTTGAAAAGGTGGCAACCCATGCCAA
Source organism: Protopterus annectens (assembly GCF_019279795.1). Classification (NCBI taxonomy): domain Eukaryota; kingdom Metazoa; phylum Chordata; order Ceratodontiformes; family Protopteridae; genus Protopterus; species Protopterus annectens. Next base: position 637,104,803 of record NC_056734.1, on the reverse strand, counting down.
AGAGGTTCAGTCACCAACACAACTGCAATGACTGCAAATATCTGTGACAGAAATACATGGGACAGCTGTCATTTAGTAACATTCCTTTACATATTGCTGTATTTCCGGAGGTATGGAAGTATCAACCTCACCTGCATACTATATAGAAACCAATTAACAATGGCCCAATGTATAAGCCCGTAACAACCAGTTTGTCTACTAACTGATAGCTCTTCAATTAGGGAAGGAGCCCACACACATATATGGAATAAGTAGAAATGCAGTCCCCACAAACCTGTATATGCTATGTACACCCACCTATATCTCCCACACATGAAACAATAGCAATACAGACTGTAATAACATCACAAACATCCACTCACTCAATTACATCTGCAGAAGCGTTAACATACCTTGTGAGAGACACATTTGTAAAGGTGCCATGTGAAATCATAGCTGTTGTATAATGGAACAGACAGCAATGTTACAGGTTTTATTTGCAATAGTCCCTTATCAGACGGTTAAGATGACAGGTACACTCATATGTAGAACCACATACTCTAGCCGTCACACACAATCCACAGGGGACATGAATCCAAAATATCCATGTCTCTACAAATAGCAGTTGCAATTCCACACAACAAAACACAGAAGGTAGGGCAAAAGGGCAACGCCCAAGTGGAGTATTCAATTATACCCCATTGTTGCCATGTAATTGGTGAATGGAGTAGCTGCACAGCTAATGTCCATGTAATAATTTACTCAGGAACACCAACTGGCGGCAGGAAACCACATGTTACAGGTATCGACATATATAAGGATGGCTTGCCAGACATTCAAACTGTATGCTCATACCAAAGAACCATTTAAACAGTAAAGGTGTAAGAGAGATATTTATGAAAGTTTGGAACTCTAACAAGGTATGTAGAACACTCAGTATGTTAGTGTATGTATAGCCTGTTTTGTATTAATTAAAAGTGTCCGCAATGCATAAAGTGGGCAAAGGTATTATGTAGTGATGTCTTGCTGAGCATAGTAACGCTTGTAGAAATTGTGTGTCCTGCTGTGGGCCACAAGGTAAACATCACAGACACCACAAGGGATGCTACATGAGGGCTTTAAACAGAACAATTCCACACCACCCGCGGAAAGTGGTAGGGTATGTCCAGCAAGTACGTGCCATAGCAGGGGATAGTATATGTTGATACACTGTCACAGTAGGCATGTGTATGGGCATATAACGACAATAACATGCCTAAGGTGGTCCTGCTGTGCAAGTATGCTTTGCATTATGGGATAATATGCAAAATATGTGTAATGTACAGTATTGTAGGTAGATATGTCAAATATTCTACACAGCATAACAGTTACATCATGCAAACAAACGGTGTCATCTATTGGCATGTACAATACACAATAACAGGATACATATGGCTTGTAGTCACGGGACACTGTAACAGCATGATAGCTAATCGAAATGGAAGAGCTACTCAATTAACGATGCACAAATGACATGTAATAGCTTCACAGGTTCATAGTGAGGTACTATGCTGTCTGGCAAGTCTATGTGTAAGCCCAACTACAGTGTTTACACCAGCAGCACCTCTCTAGGGTAGTGTCCTGTCTGTGAACAGCAGAGCCATGTGCTACCTGCACCTCTGCACAGTACAGCCACTGCAGTGATCCCTGGCATACATGTGTGTCTCCCATCCACCAAGTTAGGTATCTCATAAACAGTGCTACTGAGTGTCCCTGCGTGATGTACATAGCAATCATGTTCCAAAGCATGGTGAGTGTCTGGTTTGGGAATGTAACCCTCAAGAACATCCCACTCATCATTGCATTCATGCACATATCCATGAGCCATGTTGCTCTCAGTGGCTTTTGCTTATGTCGCTTATGTGGAGTATATCCATGAATATTGTTGTGGACATGGGCCCTGTATGTTCAGCAGAGGTCACCCCTGAGTATGCAGTATGCAAAAGTGTACAGTCGTGGTGTCCGTAGTACTGTCTCATATGTCAACCTTTGGAGCTCAATAATCCTCATGGTGTGTTAATGTTGTGGTATGTAAAGCCATTGCTGTTCTGTAAGGTACACCCTAAATGAGGCGTTGTACCCTTGAATGTGTGTATACATCAGGAGTTTAGAGGTACAATGGGTGCCTTTGTTCCCGCTACAAACCTAGTACAGATAAGGGTGGCCATGTAGAAGTATATCCACGCCACATTGGCAATATGTTTATCAAAGGAGTGGGTGCTACATACGTGTGTACTAAGATCCCGTATAATGTCACATGTATGTAGGGGACTACCACCTATGTGATAGTCAGTGGATGATTGGTGTAATCCAAAGGGGATGTTCATGCACCATGTGTCATGCAGCTTGAGGCCATGTTATCGACATCAGGTATCCGTCACAGTGACACTCTTATGGAGGGAGTCTGTATCAGCTGGTGGATCAATCATGGCACCTTGTATGCAGTTGTCTGGAAACCTAGTCAGGGAAAGTCTCTCTGTGCTAGCCTGTAGCTCAGGGAAGCATATACCAAACATGAGGGGCCCTATGACTGAGGACTGTGGTATGCCAAGTGTAACTGAAATACAGTAGGTACTACAGTATCCTACCCTCATTGTGTGGGTCCTGTCTTTGAGCCACTTTGCATAACATCCTGAGACGTAGGGGTCGATGTGCAGGTGGATGTGTCTGTTGTCAATACCAGAATGGAGAACGGTGCTGAAAGCCAATGAGAGGACAATGTAGGCTGTGTGGACCCCCTTACCATCATCAACTACCCTGGTAATTGTATCAAAGGTGCTCACCAGGTGTAGGAGCCATGGTCTGGCCCTAACAAGTCCAACTTGGGTGGTATCAAAGGTATGGAGCCCACCAATGTCTCTGTGAATGACTTCCATGATGATGTGCCCCATAGCCTTGCAGAACAGTCCAGTCCGGAGTATAGGCCAATAGTTCCTCTGGTTCATTGTGGCGCCTCCTGTGTGGAGTGTGATAACTGTTGCTGTGTGCCATTTAGGGGCCACAGTGTCTGATACAAGGCTATTAGTGAATCTGGTGGCCAAGTGGGGAGACATGTCATTCTGAGGTTTGTGTAAATCACAGCCTGGGATGTTGGACGGTCACATGGAGTCTGTGTTCCAGGCCTTAGAGAGTGCAGGTTGGAACTGTGTAGCTGTGACCACAGGGACCCCGCAATGTTCCTGCATGGATTATGGCCCTGTAGGGAGTGAGAGGGTGTAAAGTTAGCATTGAACCCATCCACCAGGATGTTACCAACATCACTCGGTTCTGTAATGTTCCTGAGTAACCGTCGTATGTCAGAGCAGATGTGGGTATTTCCATTGACTACTGACATACCTCCATAATGCTTTGTGGTACACCCTGGAATGTGTCGCAGTAATGTTTACATAGCTAGGTTTGGAGGATGTGATAAGGGATCCTGGAACCCTAGAGGCTGACCAGTGAGCTACCCCACCCATGGGATTTTTCTCCACTTTGCAACAGCCTCCACCTTTTGTTGTACATTATGTCCATGGAACTGTAACCCCAGAGTGGCGTCCATTATCTGGTGGGTACCATTATGGCTCTGTTTGAAATAGCATGATCCATGCAGTGGTGTAAGTGCTAATGAAGTGCACTAGGGTATGTTTCAGCATTTGTATGTGCATTGTCCATCTGCACGGGTGTCATGACGTTTACTACTGCTGTCATAAAAAGTCTGTAGTAGGCGTTGTACTAATCTTGTACTGTGTATGCCGTGAAGGGTGTGGTGCTGGGATGTGGATAACAAGGGTGATTAGCATATGGTTGGAAACTACCAACGAGGGGATAACCACTGGTGTGGAACACCAGTGACATGTTGGTAATGTCCATGTCTAGGATATTGTTGGTCTCGGTGGTGGTGTGTATGGGTTGATCCAGCTGAGTGGAGGTTATGAATCCTGGACAGCGTTGGCCTAATGTGTCGGTACATGAGTAGTTATCCCAGTTAAGTGTGGGGTAGTGTCAGTCGCACATCAGTAGTACCTGTCTGAACCCTACTGTCCAGTACACCAAGAAATGAGGGCCAGTAACCGTGGGGTATGTTGTTGAATCTGTAACATGTTACAATGTGTATTGCAGTTCTGGCCACAGTTAGTTGCACGTGGATCACCTCTGATGCATTGTGCTAAGTAACCAGCCAGGAGGTGTGTACAACATAGTGAAATATGGACACACCTCAGCCGTGGGTGTTCCGGTCCAGGTTACACGACTGAAAGGTGTGGTCTGCGTATAACTTGTCAGTGCAGGTGTGCTCTGCGGAGCCTAGAGGCAGATCCCAGTCACTGCAGAAATATGGAAGTGGTCCATTATAAGGAGTGCCATGCCTGTGTGCATCAGAGATGATGTCAAGCATTGAGTCACATGACCCCATGTTTTGCTTGCCTGTTCCCGTTCTAGTGGTGAATGTTATTGGAAACTGTGCAAGACAGGCAGTATAGGAGCAGCAAGAGCCTTACATGTTATCTGTACTCCCAGAGCTGACAGGTGCAGGTCATCTGTGCCAAAGCATCGTGTTTTGTAGACCATGTCATTCAAAGCAGACAGATACCGGATGCCTGTGGAAATACAGCAGAAGCATAGGCAACTGTTGAAGTGAAACAGTCAGTTGTTGTACAGTGGTATCTAGTCTGGATGAATGCAGAATGCTCCCCAGGGCTTGGCCGACACTTTCTGGGCTACAAGACTGGAGAGCTATTGCATGTCCTGGCACATGTAGTCTGGGAAGTTACATCTCAGGGCAGTCACACTAACATGGAGAATGACAGTCAAATTGTACCTGGTGAGGTGTGGCATGGGTGCATAGGTTATGCTGCAGAACCAGTTACCCAACAGCGAGATGTAAGCGACTATCGCCTTGTGTTGCCTGCTGAGTGGGACATCAGTGTGACAGCCTACAGAGTCACCTATGACTGGTGTGTTGGGTATGTCATAACACCCTATTGGCTGTAGTTGATGAGCACACATGAGTCTGTGGGCTATAAGTAAGTGTTGTTGTGTTTTGTGATGGGGGCTGCCTCTGGTGCCTACACAGAGTATGGAGAGGTTCTGCAAATGTCGTACTCATACTATGTGTGGCCTGTGGTGGTGGAGATCTTGTGAGACTATGTGATGAGTGGGATGTTTTTCAAATGTTACATGTCCCCACATGAATGTCAGGTACAGTCTGGGTTGGTGAGAGCATTACCCCCAGCATGGCTATATATGTGCATCTCCCACAGGCTGTAGTGTCGTATGTTGGGAGGTGAGCATTGACTGTGTACATGAGACAATTACTCTATTGCCACATGTTCGCCATATTCATCATATAGACAGGCAATAGCACTGGTACGTGACAGTTGGACATGCCTGTATATTCAACCATGTCTCACGAGATATGTCAGTTACGTGTGTACAACAGCTGTTGTACTGTAAGCAAGCTGGAAATGTAAGGACAGACAGTGTACTTGTAAGAAATGAGTTGGAATGGGTGCTATAGTAATTAGTAGCTCATGAAGTGCTCACAAGTTCTGAACAAGTGCTGAGCATGAATATGCAATACAGATAGGGTGTTGGATAATATCAACCCACTGCAACCCACAAGTGGAGACGGCAGTCATAATTGGAGGCACTGCACTATTACCCTACTGAGTTTGGTCTGCAAGTCTATGAACCTTTATCAGTGTAGATGTTAGCAGTACAGAAGTAGATGACAGTACGGATGATTTCACACTGCATAGCATATCTGTGACAGGTCATAGGACATCATCACCCATACAGTGTTCCAGCTACACTGAGTATACTAGATGTACCTTTGTATGTCACAGGAGTGTTCTACCAGTGGCCTGTTGACAGAATCAACACTACAAAAGGTGTCAGAGTGACATGTGCATATCACACCAGTGGCAGCAACAGTAAAACAGGGTTAATGTTTTGTACTCCCCCTTCATTGTAGCCCATACTACACAGACAAATGGGAGGCATCTGTGTATGTAAGGATGTGAATGGCCATGACCTAGGAGCAATAGCTGTCTCAATGTTGTGGACAACATATAGAATGGGCTTTGTGGGTGAGGTGTGTGACATATGTGCACAATCTGACATCTAGGTGAATAACCCTGTACCCATTAACTACCAACTAGGCAGCGGTCAACATTATAGACACTGTGTAAGGGATGGTGCTGTGCAGTTCACCTCATTTAGTTGGTGATGTCTCCAGGCCTATTAGGTAGTCATACAAGGCACCTATGTCATGACAGGGTGCCATCCATGAGCATGGAGATCATTGGACAGGCATACTCAGCACTCAGGTGACCAATATCGGATCCCATATCACCTTTAAGGGGTATTGGCCATGTGTGGATGGGTGATACCAGCCTTCATAATCCTCACCTCCACTATGCAGCATGCTGGCTACCTTGCATAAAGTCATGTGCTACACTGTGATGTTGGACATGCTACACATACATATCCTGATCTGAAAGACATACGTCATGGACAGCCACCATCCTGCTACAAGGATCACCACATGCTGGACAGATCCCTGTGCCATACATTTTACATACTCCCGCCATACCATGCAACCCTTTCCATCAAAGCTGCACATGTCGTCTCTGTCATACATGGTGTGATGACTGCATGGTAGATGTATTATTAACTGTCTGGATCAGTAATGTGGTACTGATGCACCTCGCGGTGGCAAAATTACTGTCAGATACAGCTAGGAAACCTTGCCTGTACATGCTATAGTTGATAACCATCCCTGCAAATGAGGTCCGGCTAGCCATTGTCCCATGTCTATCACATGTGCAACACAGGCGAGCCGTGGCAGGATGTTGAACTGCTGTACAGTGCCGTGTAGATGTATATGGCAAAACACATGCATGTAAAGGTTCCGTGTGTATGTGTGCATTGTCACTGCTCATGTCCATTAAGGCAGTTTATGTGTTGATATGTGACATATACGCAGCATCAAGGTCAACAGCATCACTGTGGACACATCCAGGCATGTGCTGATAGGTAAGAACATCATTACAGGCAAACAGACATGCCCACATCAAGACAGCATTCACATGGAGTATGAACAATGTAATGAGATGACACACATATATGGTGATGATATCCAATGCATAACGGGTGTTACATGTGTGACACAAACATGTCAGTCGTGTCAGTGTCATGATGATTTGCAAAGATAACTGTGCAGATGTACTAGATTTAATACAAATGTATGTGCAGCTGTATCTCTGTACATCTCTGTGATACTGTGACCTGTCACCATCATTATGTCTTCCAGATAATGCCTCGTTCACACCTTCCAGCGTACAGCCACCAGGAGGATGATGTCCTCATCCCGTACCTCCATGAGAACTACGAGGTGTTGTTCAGTCATGTGCCACAGCATGCCCAGCAGCATGATGACCTGTGGCAGGACCTTCGCAGGAGGGTTAATGTTGTGGGTGGCCATAACCGCACCTACCAGCAGGTGCACAGACACTGCGTGGACCTGATACGACATGCGAAACAGTGTGCCACTGCAATCGCCAGGGATAAAGGTGGAACTGGTGGTGGGCCACCAACCCAGCCCCTGCTCACACACACCGAGGAGTTACTTGCCAGCCTGGAGACACCCTCAGAACAGCATCCACAAACACTAGCTGCTATCGTGGAGGTGGGTGTCTCCCAACCAATGAGCCTGGAGTTGCCTGGTAAGTCACTACTGCACATATGACTATTATATCCCATTTAGTTGCATGTGTAACTGTACAATATGTAATGCAACATCATATGCAAGGTATGTTTACACACATGCTGCATACTACAGTATGCTACCCTGTGTATGCACACATGTGCATACTATATGTTACTGTACAGGCGAATGTGTTAACATGCACAGTGCACCCTGTGGCTGTCATAAAGTCATGGATAATGTTCAAACTGCTGTGTCACGCCTATACAGGTACCTCTGGCCTGCCGCACAGACATCAGTCCATTGCAGGTGAGACTGTCATCAGTATCAGGCATGTTAATGCATATATCTATTTGCCATGTGGCCAGTTAACACATGTACACATGATGTATGGTCCAGTCACTATATACAGGTCACATATCCCATCGTTCACACTGGCTACCCATGTGCAATATATACAAATGAAATGAAACACCAACATGAAACCACAGTATCTGTCATTGCTACATGTGTGGACAGATGTGCATACAACGGTGGAGGTGTTGTTCAATGTAGGCATCTGTACTATACATTGGAACAACACATGTGTGGTAAGCAAACAGTACCACACAGTGAGCTGGGATATGGGCAGCCCGCAAGAGTCACCATTGTATTATATGCCCCTGCAATGTGTGCACACATTGTGATGTGCCATCTGACATGTCCCAGACATGTAGTGTTTTGGCTGCAATATTGTCTCACTATCCCATAATACATACCCCACATACCAAACATACAACCCGTTGTCTGCATAGCCCTGTGGATGGTGACATATCTGACATCTATGGGTGTATGTCATATGGGACTACACAGACATGTGAGATAGACGGCCATCACAAACATTTGGCTAACACATGTTCACACATGGCCATGGAGGGTGGCCAGAGACATGTAGCCACACAGTAGATGCGATGTGTATACACCCTGTTGCACATTGTCCACACATGGTCCAACTATAGCCTTAGTTGACTGATTATACAGTTGATGTGGTACACTGGACATCTTAAAAGCCTGTGCACAGCTAGTGGATGTGTCACGTAAGTCGACCTTATAAGATGTGTTGAACATCATGACTGTGTCATAGCATGACAGTAGTCACCTGTATAGCTTCCACAGACATTGACACCACATCAGGCCACAGATACCCTACAATTCCCTTGTTGCTATAGGACATCACCATCAGCCGTGCACCTCGTGTGTGTGGTACATCAATGTCATGTGGGACATGGTGTATTGACAAGTCTGCCATGTGTGGACATGGTTGCCAGGCAGCTAAGACTCTGTAGTAGTTGTGCAGGGATGTCATCCGTAGGTCTTCCAGTGACCTTTCACATGACACAGCATGGATCGGTGTGTATACACCTCAGCAACATGGGTCACAATCCACAATTATGTCATTTGTATGCACGCAGTTATGGATTATGTCATTTGTATGCACGCAGTTATGCCTATGCAATGTGTGCATATTACACACTGTATAGCAATATAGATGCTTCATGATGCCATGCAATGGCAAAGTGTCTGTACTTTACACTGTATAGCAATGTAGATGCCTCACAATACCCTTCCATGCTCATACACATTTGCTAAATGTGCATTCTATCTGTAGGGCATACAGACAACACTGCAGTGTGATACCCATTACAACGCTGTACATGTGTCAGAACACCATTGTGTCTGACATGTATGCATGTCAATGCACACGTCAGCAGATTACATGTCAAGGTCACTTCAGCCGTGTGTACTGTTAACTTGTGCTGGTCCACATGGTGTATCACAGGGATGCATGCTTACTACGATGATTGTGTGAACTGCATGGCTATTGATATGACACCTGCTTGCTGTTGTGTGCAACTGCGGGAGGTATGCTAACTACCACTATTAATGTCTGAGCTGCATGCCATCTGCTGTATCACATGCATGCTGCATGCCGTCTGTCAAATCACATGCATGGTGTGTCTGCGTGTGCGTGTGTCTGTGTGTGTGTGTGTGTGTGTGTCTGAGCGCGTGTGTGTGTGTGTGTGTGTGTGTGTGTGTGTGTGTGTATGTGTCTGTGTGTGTCTGTGTGTGTGTGTGTGTGTGTGTGTGTGTGTGTGTGTGTGTGTGTGTGTGTGTGTATTGTAATGTAGAGTTTTCTTTGCATTCACAGGTGATGTAGGTGCATTACCCTCCTGCGGTCTGTTTGATGTTAGTGTCCTCACAGATACTAGCAGTGATGAACATATGCATGAGGTACAGGCAGGGTTGTCAGGGGCTGAATCTGTGCCAATGGTTGCCATCCCAGCTATGTCTCCCTCTTCCCCGCACACAGTTCTCATGCCAACACATACCCCATCACCAGTGGCCATAGATGAAGGACAGTAGTGTGTGTTAGCTTGGAACAGGAATGTGTGGTGGCTACAGAAGGTGTGTCTCCACATCATGGTGTCAGTGTAATGACTGCAGATGTGCCACACAGGCATGTGGCCAGTGCTGCTCGTAGAAGGACCTCTGGCAGACATGCACCTGCAGGACAGAGCACAGCAGCTGGTGTCACCAGATGCATGTTCCAGACTGTACTGGTGGCACAGGCATGTGCTGAATGGCAGAACAGAGAAGGGCAGAGGCTTCAGAGGGCTGTATCCGTACTCTAAATGACAACATCCAGGCATTGGCAAATGCTCAACAGCAGATTGCTGATGTTCTGGACAGGCGATTGGGTGACATGGTCAGAATCCTTGACCTTGGCATGGCAATCCATGAGCGTGAGCTGTCTGTGCTCGAACATCTGGTAGGAGTGAGGCATAGGCCACGTGGATGTAGGCCATCTACACCACCTAGTGCAGGTCAACGTGAACGAGCCACCTCACATGCCCGCTCAGATAGTGCCAGTAGCAGTAGCAGTGCTGCTGGTGCTATGCTGTCCACACCAGGACACAGCAGGCCACGTGGACATGGCCCTGGACATTCCCAGTGGGGACACGGTTCCAGTGGACATGTGTCATAGGACAGTAGCCAATCTGTACCTCCTCATGGTAGTGCCCATGCAATCCCTGGCAGGCACAGGTCACATGGCCATGGCCAGACACAGTGAGCTGTACATCCTGGTCTGTACAATCCGGAGCTGTCAATAATACCCCTGTGTAGGCCTGGCAAAAGGCAGAACCGTGTGCAATCATACACGCACACAGCAAAAACATCTGTAGGGCAGCGCAACACCCACATGCATAATGACCACACATGTCCAATCAGATCACTGGCCCTTACCCACACACATGATGTCATCCACTGGTGCAGCCTATGTCCCTGGCAAACATTATCACCCTGTGCATATGATGATGCCTGTGCCGCATCCCTGTCATCCATTCCATCGGTGCAGGGACATGTTCAAATGGTCTGATGCACAGGGTGAACAGCATAGGGAGAGAAGTGTATATTACATTAGTTGTGTACTGTTGACATGCACCAGACATACCATGTAGTTCAGGTTTATAATGCATTGGTATATGTTCACAATATGTGTCTTGGTAACAACAGTAACAGCATGTTGGTAATGACGCCCTGGTTCCCTCCTTATGGTCTACTTCCATGTGCCAACAAGTAGCAGTGTTTGCAGTTTCCCATGTGTAAATGTGCAGTACTCACAGGCATGTATGGCAATACCAGCATGCTATACGTAGCCTCAACCTGACTGTTAGAATGGCTACCATACCACAGATGTCCACACATCTACTGATCCAGAAGCAAGTGGGCTGTTTAATAGGCTACGGTGGCTAGAGACGTGACATCCATACCAGGTCACATCACAGGTATGTTGACATGGTGCAGGGGTTTATACAGCAGTCTGGCCGATGATAATGTTAGAGGCCACTTGATAGTATGAGGCCTCACTGTGTAGCAGTAATACCCTGTCACATTACAGGATGAGAACACACACAGACATACACAGAAAATCACAGTAACATGCCCAAACTCACGGGGTCAACAACACTATAATGCACACTAGATAGTGTTGAGGTGAGGACCCCTGCCTATGTGGTAATCACCCTCACAGAACTGTGCACCCACATGACCCGACACAGAAAATGAACATGTACAGGTAGCCAGTAAGGCTGAGACCGATGGCATCAACAGGGTAGTAGACTGCATCACAATGAAGGGTTGGAGATCCTGTCTGTTCTGTACAGTAGCATACACCCTCACTCCATGCACCAGACAGCCATACATACACACACACACACACACACACACACTGTGGAGTCCACAAATGTCATTCACATATGGATAGCTGACATGTGTGTGATACACACACCACCCCTGCCTACGTCATGCTTTCCACACTGCAGTATGTACAGATCTCTACAACAGTGTACAGGGGTGTGTAACAACTGGGATGTATTCCCCACCATATGTGACATATATGGTCACACAAGCAAACACACATGGCAGTACTGTGAATGATACACCTGCTATATGATGATACATCTGACAGACATGCAGCAGTACTGGCCGCATTATGTGTACCAACGCTACCTTCGGCAATTGTGTTGCTATATGCACATGGGAAGATGTAAGTGTTACAGGTGTCATGTGACTTACAGTCAGTAACACCCGACCGCTGTGTAGGTTTTATGTCTTCACCGTCAAGTAACAGTAACATAGCTTACTGTTTGCACATGTAATGGTAAGATGGCTTGTGACACACCTGTGAGCCGTCCCCGGCAAACATCCATCTGCAAAGGTGGATCACCACTTTATGTACACACATCCATCCATACCTGATGTACATCCTACCGTACTGTCAGTATTTCACCATATACAGGTGTCAATGATGGGGCTGCATTGCAACTGCATGTTATAGTTAGGCACAGATGAATTACGTACATCAGCTACTGCACATGCATGGTAGCTGCATGTACACCACTACATGTACATGTGTGTTGGTCCTACATGCCTGTCATGTAGCCATGTCTGTATGCATTGCAATTGCTGGACATGTGTGATGACATACATAATACATGAACTGTTGTATGATATGATGGGTGTCATGGGTAACTAGTACAGAGGGAATGTTTCCTCGGTCAACATTGCTACCTCATGTAATGTTAGCATTCAACAGCCATGGACCTACCTTTCATGTGCATGCGTGTGATTGCTGTAGCCACTTGTCTGCACAGAGGACAGCAAAAGCTATGCTATATACATATGTGTTTTTTGTGTGTGTGTGTGTGTGTGTGTGTGTGTGTGTGTGTGTGTGTGTGTGTGTGTGTGTGTGTGTGTGCGTGATCCATGCACATATCCACTGCGATTACATGTATGTCATATCCAAACATGCGTGTTCTTTGGTGTACAGCGACAGTCATCTGTTACAGCTGTGTAAGACTCAGGGACCCTGTTATGTGTAGAGCTGACCTGGTTATGTACAGTGGTATCATAGCATTGCATAACACATGATGGAACCCTGTCAGTACATGTGTAGTCTGCACAGTTGCTGTAGACCTATGTACAGTCTACTGGTCATGAGTCACACGGTGTTGTGGTAATGTATGGATGTGTGTTGCTGGTCCAAGAACATGGTGATGTCTGAGAGCTACATAGTAGAATGCGGCGTTTACATCTGTGATCTGCACCTGAGACATCTGTGATGGCTCTTGAGTATGTACTGGTCAGTACATTTGAGTGGCCTTCATGTACGTGGGGACAGTAACACCATACTGTGTCTTTCCATGTTTAGAATCCGTGTGCATGCAAGACAGCCCTTTGCTACTGCTAAGTGTGTGAGCATGCCCAGTATGCCGTTGTGTAGATGGACACACAGCAACTGCTAAGTGTGTAAGCATGCCCAGTACCCTGTTGTGCAGATGGACACACAGTACATTCCAAATGGACGTGTGATACTAAGTGTGTGAGCATGCCCAGTGGCACCTTGTGTCGGTGATGTGCCTCTGTGTATGGGCATGGCCATTGACATCCTATATAGCGATGGTGGTCATCCAGGCAACAGATGTCCATACCCCACGTCAGGATGGATGCCTATATTGAACACCCTGGTTGACTGTCTTGAAGGGTGTACTGTCTGTGGCACGTCTCGTATCTATGTAATGTTGTAATAGTGCTCCATAGATAGGCAGCTTTCCCGCACACACCACTGCCATGTGTTTGTCTACGTCTACTTTGGGACAGTAATATGCTTTTAGACTGCTCACTCTCTATACATTCCCTATCGGCGTCTTTGCCTTTGCGGATGATGTCATCCACCTAGAAGTATGCCTCTGGGAGTGCTGTGTTCCAGTAATCTCAGTAGCGCATTCTGTAACTGCGTAATGCTGTAGTGTGATAAGGTACTTAGGTGTATGTTCAACTCCCAGCCCTGCCAAGTGTGTGTGTGTGTGTGTGTGTGTGTGTGTGTGTGTGTGTGTGTGTGTGTGTGTGTGTGTGTGTGTGTGTTTCCAGCTACCTGGGGACAGAGTAATGCTTTTAGACGTCTCACTCCACATACATTCCCTAGCGGCGTCTTTGCCTTTGCGGATGATGTCATCCACCTAGAAATATGCCTCTGGGAGTGCTGTGTACCAGTAATCTCGATAGCGCGTTCTGTAACTGCATAATGCTGTAGTGTGATAAGGTAGTTAGGTGTATATTCAACTCCCAGCCATGCCAAGTGTGTGTCTGTGTGTGTGTGTGTGTGTGTGTGTGTGTGTGTGTGTGTGTGTGTGTGTGTGTGTGTGTGTGTGTGTGTGTGTGTTTCCAGCTGCCTGGGGACAGAGTACCGCTTTTAGACAGCTCACTCCACATACATTCCCTATCGGCGTCTCTGCCTTTGCGGATGATGTCATCCACCTAGAAATATGCCTCTGGGAGTGCTGTGCACCAGTAATCTTGATAGCGCTTTCTGTAACTGCACAATGCTGTTGTGTGATAAGGTAGTTAGGTATATGTTCGACTCCCAGCCCTGCTAAGTGTGTGTCTGTGTGTGTTTCCAGCTGCCTGGGGACAGAGTAATGCTTTTAGATGGTTCACTCCACATACATTCCCTATCGGCGTCTTTGCCTTTGCGGATGATGTCATCCACCTAGATGTATGCCTGTGGGAGTGCGGTGATGCTGGAACTCGGTAGCGCATTCTGTTACTGCATAATGCTGTAGTGTGGTAGACTAGACAGGTAGGTGCTTGATTCCAAGGCATGGCAGGTGTGTGTGTTTGGCAGTTATACCATATGTGTTGGTATCTGTGGGTGGCTAGCTGCGGGATGTCTTCAGTGTGTTTTGTTGCTGACCTATATAGTGTCCACAGCCCGCATATTCTGCCAAGACACTGGGTTATCAACACATACATTCGCCAATAGGTCTGGTGAGTAACTGTCAGCAGTCCTACTCTTACCCTTGATACGGTCTGACCCGTGTGACGCAACATGAAACATGTGCCTTGATAGTAACAACACTACATGATACAGGTGGCACATGTAGTTTCCTTTTCATTCCTGTCTAATGCATTGCTGTCATGTGGTCCACTGTTGTGATATAAATGCCATATCTACATATGTGTGTACATGTATATGTGTGTATGTATATATATATATATATATATATATATATATATATATATATATATATATATATATATATATATATATATATATATATATATATATATATATATCTATATGTATATATAGATATCCATGTATATATGTATACAAATAATATATATGATATATGTAGATGTAGAGGTGGACATAGATGTGAACATATATTTCTGGGGACATCAGCACTATTGAATGTTTGTGCCGGATGATCTGTACGTGATAACCTGGGATATATGTATATCTGCCATAGCATGGTGGTAATGCACATCGTCTGTAGTGTGTAGGGCCACGGGTTGTAGTCGTGTAGACACCAGTTATTTTGTTGCTGGGAAGACCATGGGACATCGAATAAGGTGATAGTAAGGCACCTGTTGCCAGTTGTGTATAGATCTGAGCAACACTGAGCAGTGGTTATTAATTTGGAGGTTCGGTATGGGTCATATAACTATTCATTAGAAGAATATAGTATGCAGATGAGGTTAACTATAGTGTATCACATTTATCACCAGCGTGTGCTGCTGGTCCCTGGAGTGTATGTGTGTAGTCAGCTGGGTGCAGGTCTCGAATATAGTTGACAGCATGGGAGGGGGGTCAGGCATACTGTACGTACATTGCAGTACTGTGCCTCTGGAGTACTCCTGCCTTAGCACACCTAAGCTAGGGGTGTGTCTATACCTGCCTGGTGACTTTGGGAGAGATGACAGCAGTGGTGGGGTAGTCAGGGTGTACTGGCTGCACAGAGAGGTGTTGATCAGCACAATCAGCAGATGACATGGCCAGCCCGCACATGAACAGTACGTTAATGCGAGCAACAGCATGCACACAGGTTTCGTCAGCACTCTACACCACCGGTATATACCTGCAGGGACATTTCATGACACAGTCCAATCAAATGACACGGGCTGCAGCAGGCAACATATACTAACATGTGCAGGAGGCTGGGGCAGTGAGGATGTGTATGCTGCCAAAAAACCCTTAATGGGGTGACATAAGACTTTATAGACCGCGGGTGACTTACCAGGGGCTACATGGGCTGGGGATGTTGGAGCACTATGGGGTGGACAGAGACCTCCTACAGCAGCTTGTTGACCTGTGCCTGCCACACCTGACACATCAAACAGGCCAAGGGAAACACATCACAGTGGATACCATGATATGTGTTGGCCTAAGTGTACTAGCCACAGGTACCTCACACAGCACAACTGGGGATATCATGGGAATCTCACAGGCATCTGCATCCAGAGTATTGCACCAGTTCACAGACACCATGTCAACACATGCTAGTGAGCACGTACATGTTCTCAACACACGTGATTAGTAGGCCAGCAATATGCATCTATTCAACCACATGGATGACTACGCCTGGGTACTGGGTGTTATAGCCTGCACACACATACACATCATAGCACCACCTGGTGAGCAGGGTAGGGCCTACAGTCACTGCAGGGGCATACCCTAAAACAGCTAAGCCATATGCGATGGCCAGGGCATGAGATTGAATGTGTGTGCTGTCTGCCTTGGAAGCTATGATGTGTCTGATATATGGCTTCAGACACAGCTGTAGCACACCAATGCCAATATGGACATCTCCTACAGTCTCCTAGTGGGGGATGCTGGGTAAACACTGGTGTCGTGGCTGATGACACCCATCAGCAATGCACACACACCTGAACACTCACACCATACTGAGGTGGATGCACAGGCAAGACATATACTTGTGCATGTGTTTGGGATGCTGAGTTCACAGTTCTGATATCCGGACACATCCATTGGAGCTCTGCAGTATTCACAAGCTACATGGATACAAGTTGTTATGGTATTTGCTATGCTACACAATCTTATCCTGCAGTAACAGTTGCAGCAGGAACAGCATGGGGCAGGGCCACACAGCCCAACACCACTGCCAAGGCCTGTACAGGCACAGTGTGACTTGGTGAAGGAACTACCTGAGCATGGCACAGTCGGCGAAAGCCCATGCACAGTATGACCTGCCCTTGGCAAAGAGGCAAAATAAGGCATATGCACTGACACAGTAGGTACCCACAGATTTCCCCTCTCTGACCTGCACACAATACAATGGATGCCAAACATGACAGTACCTGTGCTCGGCCATGTATAAGAGGTGCACTGTGTGCATCTGACATAAGCAGCACTCCACATCGTCCTCAAGTCCAGAACACACCCAGGGTATGTCTATTGACTCAACAAGTGGCAGTTGTATTAGAATGTGCAGTTACCCATTGCTATGGTATGTATGTGAGCATACAAGTGACTGTGGTCGCCAAATGTTAGGGCAGCAGACAGTACACATCCATAGTGGCACCATGACCTCTGTAGCACATACAGGGATCACAATGGTAGCCTGTAGTACACAGGGTGTCCTAACCCACTGCAGATTATGGGCTGACCATAATGTGTGTCCATACAGCCCACACACGTTCCATGCAGCTGGACAGATGTGGACCAATACAGACAAATGATATAGGATGGCCTATGGATATGCCCAGTGAATGACCCCAACCCCCTATGACACACACAGATGACAGCAGGCCAGGCAGTTTGATGTAGGTTGTGTAAGCTAGGACGTCCAACACCACTGTGCTGGTAATTAAAGCTGGGAACTGACGTACCCTGGTATCCCTCCAACCAGCAATTTAGGTAGGTCCACACACTGACATGCAGTACCCGGCATACCAGCACAATAGCAGCAGATGTGTACAACTGTTGGCTGTGCCCCCCATCAAACCTACACATGTGAGAGTCATGTGCGCCACCCATGGTGCTGTGTAGGACAATGGTTGTGGTTGGATGTCCTCCCACGCTATGCAGACATGTAGCAACTGTCAATGCCACATGACCATTAGCTACCCTGCAGACACAGCGTGACACCTGTCTGTGTAGAACGGAGGGGTCAGCAACACAGTACTAACTATCTGGACATGTGACACATGCAATACAGTTGACCATACTTGGCATGCTCACACACATGACGGTATGATGGCAATGTTGGTCGACAACATGCGTAACAGTCATACTGGGCATGCTAACACACTGAAACACAGGACGGCCAGGCATGCATACACCAGTGGTACGGACATATCTGCCAGTACATTGCTATACTGTTGGAAGTCTGGGCTGTATGGTGTGTGTGTGGTCTATTTTCTGTACATATGCCATGGTCTATTCTTAATTCACATGAGCTATGTGAGCAGGGTACTTCTACCATCACGTGTATAGAGCGGTTCTTTGTTTGTGGACAGGCCGACGCCTTTGGATACAGACTGGGTAAGGCACATTCCAGCAGGTGGGAGCAGTTGTGCGTGGGTGTGCACAGTGTTAAGCACTGCTGACCTCCGGTCACAGCACCTTATACATGTTTAGACTCCACATTTCTTTGACAGTGCACTACTAGCATACTGGTAGACAAACACGCTTACAGCCGCTCGCTCACCGACATTTCCGCTTACATTTGTCACTCACGCTGGGTGTGTGCGATCCATTGTGATGATTATTACATCGGACTACATGACTACAGTATCGGGTATGTGTAACCATTTTGTGATGGCAGGCATTCGACTGTACGGACTTGGCGGCCTGTCCAGTGACATAATCATATTATATGCGTGTTCCTCATATGATCTGCTCCCATCTGCCTGATACATGGGAACCGATACTCTGCAATGCTGACATGTGAATTGAGTTTGTTAACGCAGCTGTCCACCAAGTCATGCTACTGCATACCTATTGCACGTAGTCCACCTTTCAAATTGCACGACGGGAGACTGTAGGAGTGACACCTTTCCCACTTTGCATGGGACAGTCCCTCAGCACTCATATCTCATGTGAAAATACCAGAACTCTCCACCAATCGGGGACACATTTCTACAGAATCAGGGACAGGTCAAGCAAAATCAGGGACACTTTTACAAAAGTAGTGCTATTAACTTGAAACATTGACAGACTCAGAGCATATGACTTAATACACATATTCTGAGGTAACAGTTGTTTATAACTCTTACTTATTGTCATTAGTCAGTAAGTGTAATTCACCACCTTTCCTTCAACAGCCACTAATTTTAGGAGGGATTAAGAGGGACAGAGTTAAACATTCAGTCAAACTCAGGGGCGTACCTGACATTCAGGGATGGTTGAGTGGTATGGACAATACTCTAGCCATTGCAACTGTCCTGATTAGGGGACATTCTCATGTTATACGTGTCTGTACTGTTTGCTTGTTACAGGTCTTGTATACCTGACACGTCGATATGTCATATGTAGTAGCATAAGCAACTTTACTGCTGCTAGACTACGCCTTGATTTGTTCCGATATGTATATTTCTGTACTATGCATGGCTGTAGGTATGTTCTGCCCTGGTACATCTGAGATTTCTACAGAGCAGGTTCCACTTTGGCCATTCAGAATGGTGACAGCCCTATAGACCCTATATGTAGAGCTATCACATGTGTCAAGGTAACACATACCCACAGCCAGTAGTAAAAGGACAACTTCCACGGTTTGCATACGTTAAGGTTATTCATGTAGCATTATAATTGATAATACTGTTTCCTATTACATGTAGCTGTTACTGATACAACAAATTAATGTCTGACACCACTACACACACTATATAGCCTCCATTCCCGAACTCACAGGCCATGTGCCATAACTGTCATTTTGCAGGACACAACTGCCCAGACGGGTGTGTCCCTCACAGGCGTACGGGTGTTGAACCTCTTCTATTATGCTATCATCTACCTAAGGTGGTCAGCAAATTATGCACTTTCCATCAGTAGCAGAACTCAAATACCAATGGGTGTGAATGAACACTGCATCAGGGACAATGCATAACACCCTGTGGGACACATTTAGATGATTGGTTCTATTAACCAGACACATTCACAGTCACAGAACATATGTATTCATTTACGTTTGTCGAGGTACATGCTGTTTATGACTCATACATGTTGTCATCTGTCATTACCTGAATTCTGCCACCTGTTCACCTAATATCACTAGTTCTGGAAGTGTTTAGTTGGACTTTGTTACATTCTGATACATATCTATGGACGTCCATGCTAATCGGGTACACGCACTGATTTGGTCTCTATGTATTCCTCCGATGGTTTACAGACTATCCGGTAGATGTGCTCTTCAGGTTTGGGAGGTATAGGCATATGCTATGCCCACATAGGAATATTATTAACTTCCACTGGGCGGGCCTACTACATCTCTGCCAACCAGCACCTGCACACTTATGCCCATTAATGCATACCCATGGTCCACCTACCTGGCACCCCTCTACAGCAGTCGTGCCAAATACTGCGAGCGCAGCAGGGGTATGAGCACACCCCTGCACATTGCCCACTCTCACTGTCTTGGGACATGTCATACGTTTTGTCAACCCATGTATTATCACACTTGCACAACCTACTATTCCATGTACACCTACATCCTGCTCATATTAATATCAGCAGATTCACACGTACCCTGAATTTTTGGGGTCCCGTAAGGGACACCGTTATCCATGTTTAAAGTGTAGACCTTGCAGAACTCTCCCACTGGTACTTTCCTACCAGTGTTTTGGACAGCGGCAGTGTATTGATCTGTATTTCCTGTCTGTATGTCTGTCTGGCCTAGCTGGGCGATGTGCGGGGTACAACATTTATTTATTGGACCTCCCAGTCACATATGCCAGGGCTGTAAATATGTTACCCCTAATTGCTGTGAAGTAACCTATTTATGTACATGTGTATATCTACACTGACATATATATTTTGTTTTGTGTGTATGTGTACATATCAGTACATGTTGTTTGTGTATGTATATATATCTATCTATATATATCCGTGGTATATCCTTGTGTGTGTGTGTGTGTGTGTGTGTGTGTGTGTGTGTGTGTGTGTGTGTGTGTGTGTGTGTGTGTGTGTATATATATATATATATATATATATATATATATATATATATATATATATATATATATATATATATATATATATATATATATATGTATGAATATATATGTGTATGTAAATTAATATAGATATATGTATATATACGTTTTTATCTATATATACATCTGTGTGTCCGTTAACCTATACATTTCCCGGACATGGACACTTACACATGCGTAAAGGGGTTTTATCTCAGCTTCAACAGCATACTATTGCCTTAGTCATTATGACACCGACACTTCACTCCGATGAACTTGTGCTCAGTATATTGCACATTATACAGCGGACAGACGTTGCACGTTTTTCATGTCTGGGGTGCCGCTACTACTAACTGGGATGTGATACAGTGTCATTCAACCTATTACTCCTATGCGCAGCCTATTATTCCTACTACTGTGGTTGTTTCTGTGCACATTCATATTATTACTGTTGATAGGATGTGTGTTTGTGTTACTGTGACTGTACGTCAACATATTGTTGTCTTCATGTAGTTGTGTCTTTCTGCTTTTCCAGGTTTGGGGTTGTCACAGCAGAACTTCTTTCTACTCATGGGTGGCTTATAGGTTTTACGTGCCAGGCTGCCAGCCCTGACGCACAATGGCCGACAACGATACGCCCATTCACGCATGTCTCCACGCAAATGACGCTCTATCTGGGAATTGCGCCTACGTACTAGCTGACCTCCACGGGCCACTCCATTGCACCCGGCGCAACATACTTTAGCGCTCCTGTGTCCATAATCGCATATCCATAGTTTCTCCTGCACACCCATGTTGAGTTTCCATGCATAACAGCCATTATACACCTGATATCACAGCAATGACACACCATTACACATTGCCCTCTCATGAGCATTGGGACCCGACACAAATTTTGTACCACCTCATATATTCACAGGCTCGCCATCCATTCATATTTGCACATACGTGCCTTTCCTGGTGTTATGGATTACGAACGATTTGCGGGTTACAAGTGTAGGTGGTTGCAACATGTACTACATTCCATCTGTTTACAATGTTGACGTAGCACTTCAACGATGTTATGGCCAGTGATATAACCCTGCCTCTGGTGTGAAGAGTGGTGCTCTACTCACACATGTGCAGCTTAATGTGGCATATGCTGCGAGCACTTCATAATTCCTTACTTGCTCTGGATTCCTTTCAAAACCCTTATGTTTGCTTTCGTCTTTTGGCATTCCTTACATCCTTACATATCTATACCTTTATATACATATATATATATATATATATTTATATGTGTATTTATAGATAAATATGTAGATATATAATTGCATATTTCTGTTATGTCTGTGGATATTTATCTATACACACATCTATCTATATATATATAAAAGTTACAGCTGTACAAGACAACATACATTTGCTATGCTAATAGCTGCGTACACCCACGCAGGCGCACTTGCATCTACTTATTCTGAGTTATATATGTTTACAGACACTTCTTTGGGATTACATGTGCCTTATTCTTTATGAAAGTACCACTTTGATTGAATCTGGTTAACGGACTCATGCGAACACGGTCACCTTTACATGTATAAATGTTGGCTTTACAGCACAGAGGCATTCATTACACAATTAACATGTGCTATAGTCGTACTTGAACTGGGAATGCCTTTACGTTGGGCGGATGCTGCAACCACTACACTATTGGTATTCTGGCTCATTTATATGTATACCCATGCTTCATAGCTACTCTGATATATGCCTCACTGCTTCCCTTACGCAGCAGGCATCCATTCTCCTGCTGGAAAAACCGCAGTACTACAATTAGGACATTCCCTGTTTCCTACTGCTCTGGACCCATGCTGTAAGTCTACTCACTCCAAGGATATTCAGAATGCCTACGCTTATAGTCCTCGTACATACGCGTGTCTGACTGTCAGGGTGTTCAAGTGCTGGTCCGGGTTTAAGCTTGGCCGACTGGTGACTAGAACTGCCCTGGCGCTGTTCAAAGATCAGACATAGCACATGGACAGAGTTAGTCCAGATTTTAACATTCTATCTGTGTTTACAAATGCAGGTGTCTGGGCACCTCTGACCACATTATTGGGTCGGCGCTACATAATTTAGGCCGGGGAGTGGTTCCACCACATAATGCAGGTTGAGGGATGGTTTCCACATGTTTCCCTTCCCATTTGACTATTTCATTCATTTATAGATAAAATGAATATTATTCTGGACATCTGTTATAAATTCACTACAGGTATGCAATAGTCCTGTCAACAGATGTGACAGTTGGTTGGTGTACTTATGTGTACGGACCTCTGTGATACTCGGGGACTCATTTCTACAGTGACAGGGACAAGGCTATGACAACTCAGGGACAATCACGGACACTTCTACCATATTAGTACTATTAACTTGGAACGTGTTGACAGATTCGTAATACTACTCATTTTCTGCAGTTAAATGCGTCTATTACTCTTCATTGTTGTAAGTAGTCATTCTCATTCAACACCTTTCTCCCAAAGGTCACTGGCTTTTTGAGTGGCTAAGAGGCTGACCAGTTATTGTGCGAATGCTCTGACCAGTGGTAGCATTGACATTGTCATATGTACAGGTTGGGATGTATTCTGGGGACTAGGGTTGCCACCTTTTCAAATGGCCAACATAGGACATTTTCGGAACACACATCAGATTTTACAAGCCGACACATACCCACGGTCACTACAAAGGATAGAATTTTACTTATTTGCATACATAAAAGCCTATTGTTGTAGCAGCTTAGTTGCTTATTCTGTTTCTTGTAACATTTAGGTATTTTAGATACTGAAAGAATTATTTTCTGCAACTATTACATAAGATATGGGACATAATTATGTCCTACCATCCCAGGACGTTTGCCATTTGTAATGTATTTTGTCAAGACACAACTGTCCAAAGAGGGACTGTCCCTCGCAAAGCTGGACAGATGGTAACCCTACTGCGGACACCAGATTGTTTGGGCCAACACATAGCCACAGTCAGTGCAGGTTTAGAACATTCATTTGTTTCCTAGCTGTGAGCCTTATACCTTTGGCACTTTTGTTGTTTGCCTGTTTCTTCTATGAATACTTTTATTCTATCCTGATGTGACTGCTTTAGGCAACTGTTACATGCAGTATGGTACATAGTTATTTCCTACAATCACAGGACATTTGGCATTGTATCATTGTTGGTCAGGTCACACCTACACACACATTAATTGTCCCTCACACAGTGGATCAGGGGGTATCCTGTTTACGTAAGTGCCTTCATCACCCTTATACCATGTGCCACTATGCGAATATGTGTGCAATATATTCTCTCGCTTATTTGTGTCGGGACACGTGCATCACGGGCAGATGTTTGATCCTGGGTAGTAGGTTCTGCATGACCATCTAGGGCTGGACAGTCTCGTACACCACTACTGCACATTCCAACTTTTGTCCAGATGTCTACAGGACTGGACATCGTGTCTTGATACCCATTCTAATGTTTACACAGGTTACTTATCCCATGAGGGATATCCCAAAAATTTAACAAGACCGATAATAACAAGACTGATACCGACCATTCTTCTGGTGTTACAAAAATGTGCTGGGGGTTTTACATGCAAGGGATACATAGTTTGCAATCCTGAAACTGCCTAGGGTGACACTACATACTACATATGCGTAGTGGTCACTATGTGTAGATGTGGCTGCACCAAACCAGTAGGCCAAGTATGGCTGGATTTGGTGGACGTTCAGATATGGGAGTGGGTTGTGTGCTGTGGAGGGGATGCTGGGTAGTCCATTATGCATCCAGGTGTGTTGCATTTGATAAAGCCAGTTCCATCAGGACCAATCTGTGGGTATGTGCCGGTGACGTCTGTACATTTGTATCGCACATTTTAATATTCATATGTTTGTGGGATTGTGTTCTACAGTATGGCCTGTCTGGTTGTAATCCAGATGTGTATACATGTTTTTGTGTTTCTTTCTGCTTCACCCGGTGCTCTCTCATACACCTCCGGTTCACCTATTCTGCATACGACTCAGTGTCGCCTTGGAGGATTATACCATTACCCATCCCCCCCCCACACACATATTTCTGACACTCCATCATCACTGCTTTGGTTGATGGCCCATGACACGGTCAAGGTAACACATTGCATACCCTACATATGTCAGGTACCTGTATGGTTATGTGGACTACACTGTCATGTTTGACTTTCCACATGCCATACCTCACACACATAGGTACACGCCCATACTTAACTTTCATGACATGGTTGGTATACCCGGGTAATACCCGTTCAACTGTGACACACCCTGACAAGTTTGGCTTGGACCGCTGATGTGCGGATTTTGGCCGACTGTTCTAATCATTGGTAGGATGCCACCTTTTCCTATGTCCAGGATGGGATATATTCCAGACACATATCTGACTGTACTGGACAACACGTACCCACAGTCAACGGTACAGATAATCCTGTTCCTTTCAGCCTACATGTTGCCTTATTGTTGTAGCAATTTATATACTCCTTCTGTTTCGTTTACATGCTTATTCTATTTCTTGTCACATTTGGTATGTGAAATACGGACATACCTATTGTATGTGACTATTACATGCGTTGTGGGATATAATTCAGTCATACGGTCACTAGATATGTACATTTATTGTGTTTTTTGTTATGGACACATCTGCCCAGCTGTGTACTCTCCCTCACAATATGGGTCAGCTGGTAACCCTGACCATTGGGCTGGACGTACCTATAGGTTGCACGTCGACAGCTGACATTTCCATGCCTCCGTGAGGCACTTTGACATGGCCTATTCACTCGTGCTCCTTTCCTATGCACGTGGCTGTGGCGGCATTAATATGCATTTGGTGCTACTGCACCATCTTCACGCCACACGGTCAGCGCAAGCCTAATGCCGGCCTTGCGCCAAACTTCATGAATCACGGGGGGTGTGTCAGGGACTTTCACAGAATGGTCATGGTAGGATAAAAATGCATTAATGTACCAAGAAGAATAATAGTTACTATGAAAGACAAAAGTACCTAAAGGGCAGATCTAGAATGGTTATAATGCAAATAGTGACATCATAAAATCGAGACACGCAGTTCCAGAATTAAATCCATCCTTTGCTTATTTTATATTTGTTAAAAATTAATATCCAGCTAAGGAGGAGGCAAGCTCCTCATGGCAAAATTAAGACAATTTTAACAATATGCATAATGGGGCTGTGATTTAATTTATATATATATATATATATATATATATATATATATATATATATATATATATATATATATATATATATATATAGGGTCTATATTACCAAAGCGAAAAACCCTATGCGCTAATACCAAAACATCGACACCTATACCATGAACCGCGAAAATCCCGAACGCACTAAACTGCGAAAAAAAATATCCAACTGTCATACTCGGCCAACCCCACTACCAGCTACATACTACCAACCCAAATAAAATAAATAAACCACATACATACACTAACCAAACCCTACTTCTAACCTAAACTAAAGCACCAAAACCTTACCTCCAACACTACCCTAAACCCCACAAACACAGCTATCTATGCAATCTCCTTAAGCCCTCCCTAACCCTAAGGTCCGTAACTACCACACACTTCCCCTACACACATACACCCAAACAAAATAAATAAAACACATACATACATGTAAAAAATACCTACTTCTAACACTACACTAGCTCTTACATACATTACCTAGCTATGCACTTACCTTAACCCAAATCCTAACACTAAATTCCTATCTTTCGCACACTTACCATACGGAGCTATACCGCAGATGGGCCAAGCAAAACAAATCAACATTTCAAACTTCACACTTTAGGTACTTCACGCAATACAGGTCGACGTCTTCGTATTCAACTAAAGGAATCTTTGCTCTTATAATAGGAACCCATATAACCAACATCTCACTCTAGTGCAGAATGGAAAGATTTCCATTCCTGTACTGTAGTGCAATCTCGGAGTTGGGATATTAAAGTTACGGGGGTGTGGGGGGTGGAGCCCCCCTGCTAGCAGTTTAAAGGAAATTTTATTTTTCTTTCTATGGATGTACTCGAAAAGTTGAGATTCTGAATGTAGGTCATATGGCTGTTGGCATTCTGGAATTTCGACATTTTGAAGTAGATCCATATATATATATATATATATATATATATAAAATGCATGTATTTTATTTATTTATTTAAGATAAAAAATAAAAATATAAAAATAAAAATAAAAATATGCAAGTATTTATACATGTATTTTATAAAAACTATTATAATTATTATAATATGTATGATTTATATATAATATTTGGTAAAAGTGTTTAAATTAATAGGAAATGATGTAATTAATTACTTAGGCGAAATGATTGGATGCTGCTTCTTTTTAAACAGTAAGGAATTGATACCAAAATTACTCTGATGATGCTATATGAATTTAGTGAAAGTGCTTAGTCTTTTTTGGTGGTGTTCAATAAATTCTACATCTTACCTACATGGTTGGATTTTTTATTTTTATTTTTTATCAGTGTTGGTGTTTTACACTATTTAGTATTTATTTAAGATGTTTCAACTCAATAGGGCTAGTCCTGGGACCTTTTTTAGCCATGACCAGAGTGCACTAACACTGAAAACTACAAAGCAATTCAATCACATATCATACTGTCCAAACATCTTGCAGTGAAAAACATTCAAAATGTGTAAATTATAAAGCAAGTGCATCAGACAATGTCCTGAATAGACATTAAAGTGGGAAACAAGTTAAGTTTGGTTTACCATGATAAGGTCGAATGCACTAACATCAAACGTGCAATCGACTGAAAAATAACATCTAAACCTAACATATCTAAAGAGAGGAATCTCAAAAATAGTTTGCATGAAAAACTGCATTTTATAATATCAACATTCCCCTCTTTCAGATACGACAGTTAACTCACCTGTACTATTTTGCAGGGGGGCTAAGCCCCCCTACACGCCCCACACCCACCTACTTAAATATACCAACTCTAAGATCACACTGCAGTGAGGAAATGGGCTTCTTCCCTGTTCCTCACTGAAGTGCGACCTCCCTCCACAGCCTCATTATGCACTTTCTCGACTAACCTCATTCGACCGCTTGTCATTTGATTTCCTGCCCTTAATGAACCACGCCTTTGCACATCAGCTGTTCAATGTTCTGTACTTCGGGTAAGTGCTATCAACCTATTAAGTTTATGTGGATATTGAATAAAAGGTATTTTTCTTGTATTTGTAGTAGGAGTATAGACAACTGTCTTCAATCTATAGAGAACATTCACCTTAATATTACTAACTGAGATAGAGTATTTAGTAATGATTTTCTGAAACTGCAAACAGAAACAGTGACACACTACAGGAATGGTTATTAAAGTGCCTATTTACATATATAGAAAGTGAGTCATAGTACTAAATGGTAGAGAGATGGACAGCTGCAGGTATCATTTTGAGTATTTGTTCACAGAGGTTGTGTCTTTAGCCTTATCTATAATGCATGTACATTTTTGTGTGGTTACTACATTTTGTATAGGTTTTTCTTAACTCTTTATAGTTAGTAATACTTCTGAGGTTTGATGATTCCAGTCACAGGGGAAATTTTTGAGAAGCTTTTCTCTTATGGTAGAGCCAAAGGATGGGCAATACAGAGTGAGAGTTTTTTGTCCTGCTGTTTTAAGGAGTATGTGATGGATATGAGTTGAAGTTTCCTTTTCAGGGACTGTTAGAAGCAACTGTTTAGTATTTTAAATGTGGCAAATGATAAAGAGAAACAGAGCATGCCATAACTGGCAGCTATATGACGTTTTGGAGGGAAATGTACTGGTGTTCTAGTGAAAGTGAGATATTAATCAATTTGCATTTATCACTGCATGTAATTTGGAGTCTGCATTACAGCATGTGCTAAGTCTGAAAATAGATAAGGCATATTCAGGGAAATTAAAGTGGAAAGTGCTGTTTTAAGGACTCATGAGGGCTATTTTAGTTTTGAGATGGTAGTGGGAGAAAGGGGTATGGTATAATTGTTGAGTTTTAATGGGTAGTGGGAGGAAAGGGTCAGGGGAAACAGGAGAGTTTATCAATGTTTTTATTTTTTTCAAACTGTGTAGGTTAGCTATTTTAACTGATGTATTAAAATTATTTCTGTCAAAGCAAACTATATCTTGTATGATTTTAAAGAATGTTATTGGTAGGTCTTTTATAATTCATTTTCCAGAAAGAAGGATTTAACAAGTTTTGTTTTTATTTCCTGTGTCTTTACTTTAAGGCTCTGAAGATATTTTTATGCTGTTTACAGTGTCCAACATTTGTCCCTATCTTTGAGGATTGTTTAATTGTTGGATTGTAACATGGACAGTTTTGTCCATTCACTTGTTTTTAACAGTAAAGTGGGTGGTAAATACAGAAGCAGTGATGGTGTTAAAGTAGCAAACAGCAATATGGTGGAGACCAGTCTGAATTAAAAAAATGTTGAACAGTATATTGCGCTAATTTGATTCAAAAATAGGTTTTGTTTAGATCTGTATGTGAAAGGAATGTTGGGTTTTGTGTATCTTATACATATCTATACAGACAACTATAAATAAAGCAAACACATTTATCAACAACAGCAAATCATTTATTATAGTTCATAAAAAAAACATAACATACAAGGTGTCTTACAAGAAGACACACAGTATAAGGCAGCATACAATAATGACTTAATTCTTAGGTATTTGAAATTTAAATGTATACTTGCACATTTCAGTGGCATTCATAGCATTTTGAACTATGCTTAGAGTCACAATACAATTATATGACTTGCATCATGGCCCAGATGAGATGAGTCAACATCTGCAGTCACAGTTGTCTAGAAAATGCTTTCTTAGTGCTTTCTTGAGGTTAACTTCACTTGAAAATATCTAAGGTGGTTATATAGATTGATTCCATTGCTTTCCCACTGCTGCAAAATACCTAGGTTCACCAAATTTATTTTTCATCTTAAAAAGCTATCCCTCTGTCACTGGAGGGTCTAAGCTCCTGCACAGTTTGCCTGAATTTAGAAATTTGGATTGACCCAGACAGTTGGAAGTGTATGAAAGTTTATGTGCAAAGTAAATTGAATTTGATTAATGTGTTGATTAAATGTTAATAATAAATTTGTGGTAGGGTGGCACAATGATGCATCTGACAGTGGTATCTTGCAACAAAATGTGTGATCTTATAGTATGCTTCTTCTAATTTATGATGCCGGGATAACTGAAGTCCCATGAAGAGATGAGTTGAGTTAAAAAGGAAAAGAGAAGGCATATGTTTGCAGCTGACAGCCTTTCCAAAAAAGTGAATAATGATTATTTGGCTTTGTAAAGTTTTCCAAGCTTACAGACAGTTTTGACAACTATGTGATTTTTGTAGATATCAGACTTAAGTTGATTGCTGAGGAAGTGATCAATGAATTAAACCTCCATATTTAATTTTACCATGTAACAAAGTTAGCCTGTTATTATATTTACCAAGTAAGTATTACATATCGCTCAACTTGCAGACATTGAAAATAGGAACAGAAGTCATTTTAAAATAAGTAAATCCTGGCAAAATATGGACATCTGATTAGCATAAAATCTAAATATCAAATATCTCTCAATTCTTCCTGCTTCCAGAAGGAATGTAGAATACTACTTAAAAACACATTTAAAACACCGACTGACAAAAAATGATGGAAAATATAAGTACATTATCAAAGAAACAAGGCCATATCTGTAGACTTTAATTAACTGCATTGAAAAATTCTAGCATACCAGGTCATTTATTTTTGTTCTGAAAATGGGAAATGTATGATGTGTTTCTCTTTCTTTAAAATAT
Organism: Protopterus annectens; assembly: GCF_019279795.1. Classification (NCBI taxonomy): domain Eukaryota; kingdom Metazoa; phylum Chordata; order Ceratodontiformes; family Protopteridae; genus Protopterus; species Protopterus annectens. The sequence goes on along the minus strand of NC_056734.1, from coordinate 637,073,683 downwards.
TACTGACAGGTATATGCTGGTAATATATGTTTTTACGAGTACTAGACAGCTTTAAAAATCACTTGCGATAAAGGGGATTCAGAAGATTATGTGAATGGGTAAATCAAGCTTTAAAATAGGAGCAGACTTCCAAAAATAGGTATATTGTGTACTGGGATAAATCAGTCCTGAAAACAGGAATGTTCCTACAAAATAAAAATTAAGAGATCTGATCAGTTAAAATGATCTGAAAGAAAAATATCAGAAGCATGAGTGTTGAAGAAGGCAAGAGCGTAGCACTGAATCGAGAGAGTTTGCGACAGTTAACATGATATACTGACCCCATGTAGAAAAATGGGAAAAAGAGGACTAATGATGATGATGATGAGAAAATATCAGAAGCAGAGATTAAGGAAAGGGTAATAACACACACAAGATTTCAGTTTTAACACATAAAAAGGATTCATAGCCTTTTCTGCTTGAGTCAGTGCTCTTTCCAATAAACAGCTGTAAGAGAGTAGAGTGATTCTGCAGTTACATATGAGTTCATATTGTTGTGACAGGGGTCATATGCTGATAGAAAATTGTCTACTGTAGAAAGTTGTCTATGTAAAATGTTTCTAACTTAAGTATACAGTCCTAACTGATCTTAGAGACATCTATTATTGACTGAGCTCAGAATTAATATATTATAGTGTAGAGTTTATTCAGCGCCATTGCACATTAGCTGAGTAAAATATAATGTAGCTCTGAAAAGGTTTGCATAGAGAGTATAAGAATGAGTTAGGGGATAGCTATTTGAGCAAATCATCCCAAGGGTGGATGTGACTGGCCAGGAGCATACTTTATTAATGAATGTAATCAGTCAGGTAGAGAAGTGTTATCAAACTAAAGATCTTCCCAAAGTCTATTCATAGTGAATTCAGTAGCAGAACACAATGTATATAAGTAAAGCCCTCTGCACATGTACTGTACTTAACCTTACAGGCATATCTTTGACTTAATAAAATTGCATGCATCCCTACAAAACCTGTCAGATACTGAAAAAAGAAAAGTGAGTCTATATGTAAATACAACTTTTTAGCATTTTAAGATAAATGCTGGCATACAGGTAAGCATGTGCTATGAAGGAATGACATTGTGTACAGGTAATCTGTGAAACTTGTTCTGTTTACTACTCATTTTCACCGCTGGGGAATCCTGCTGTGAGCAAACCAGTTATACTCCTACCCTGGAGAAAGAAAGGAAAATGAAACAACTAATATAGCAGTCAGATTTCAAAATGAGCTTTACATAACCAAATACATCTGTCTTGCTTGAAGTATGTGTCCAGGAGAAAAGTGAGAAATAACTTCCCCATCTAGATGCTTCTCACCATAACAGATATGTAACTATGTAATCATGACTGAGCTGATCTATGTCATACCATTGAATGTTCCCTTCAGCAAACCACTATTCTTCAAGATGACAACATCAAACAGTCCATTCAGTGAACATTTATATTGCTGAGTTACCACATCAAATTACATTAGTTGGTCAGATGCTAAGACAGCTATACATTTTCTTTTGAGTTTACTTTACTTTACTTATTCACCATGTTAAAGGAAAACTCCAATTTGGAGCTAAAAAAAAACATGTCTTTTCATTGTATCTTTGTTTTGTGAGCCATTTTAATGCTTCAAAATCACTCCGTGTGCTTAGTTTACAATTTTAATGGGTTCCCTCAAAATGACGGATGATGGAGGCTGCCTTGGTAATGTGATCTTGTTTTCTTGTTTTCATTCCTTCTTCCTAGAATACATTTCAAGTCCTCTTTATGTGAATCATGCTAAACACAAAGAAGTGGTGTTGTTTTCTCATGTCATTAAGACAGAATGGCAGGACTATGAAGTACTGTCATCTAAACACACCTTCTGTAACAGAACTATTTCTATATTTCCCTGACTGAGCCTCATTTATGTGTCTGTCAGATCTTGTTCTATGCCATAAATAGCTGTTAGCTACTTCCACAAAAGAAAGTAGGTAAATAACTGGCTTTTGTAAAAGGATTTTTTTGTAGTTCTAAAAAAAAAAAGAATTGACAGAACTTCCCCCACACTCTCAGGCTGGTGTGAAAACTCTAACTGCAGTAAATGATCCTAGCTGTACATTTACAGATGACAAGTAATGGGACTTTTTTATTTCTCTCTCTCTCTCATGAATGATGCAGAATTAAAAATGTGCTTTACTAGTTCCTTAATTATTTCTGTCATGTTCACCCCCCTTTTTCTTTCATATTTATTTATATTTTGATAACCGGGAAAGTGAAATGGTCCATGATCCTTTTCAGCCATGACTTGTGCTACATTGGCAAATATAATAACAAGTAATAAATGCACTTAACAATGCAAAGAAAAAAAGTACTGACACAATGACATTAACAAAATTGCATGTGCAAAACATATCCAGTGTGTGACAGTGAAGGGAAAAGTATTAAACAATAT
>NC_056734.1:636553721-636738721 GCF_019279795.1 Protopterus annectens | reverse complement strand
GTGCCCCGCACTTTGACCCAGCCACCTCACCCAAATAGTCACAGTCTGTGCCATGTTACAGATTATAATTCTCAAGAATCAGCTTTAGGACAGCAAGGGGAAGTATAACAGTTTCAAGGACCAAAGCAGGGTCAGCACCAATAACAGATACATATGAGAAGTCTGACGGATAACCACCAGCTGCAGATGGTACTAGCAGATGCAGTAGAGCACAATATGCCCTGGTTCTGGCTAAGAGGCAAATGGTAGTCACACACTCACTACCTAGGTCAAAGCCCAAGATCCCATGCACATACAGGTATGAAAACTAATGCTTATCAAAGTCCACAACCTTCACTTAACCATGTAATGGCTGTATTCTGATAGCATTAGACAGAAATGACCAGCAAGGACACAGTTTGTATCTACAGTAATGACAAGTTAAGTGTGGAACCTGTAAGAAAAAAAAAACATTTTTTATAACTGAGTGCACTCATATCAAAATATGTATATGCAATAAAGCAGAACATTTGTTAGAGGTGTAAACGTATGTCAATAATAGCTTATATCACTGATTTTTGCAATATACAGCTATGTAATCTCTCAAATACTGTGCATCAATCATTTCACTTGACCACTCTCTATAAACCATGGAAAAGGTAAATTATACCATCATTTGCTTACGCATAGCAAGAAGCAAGACTAAAATGCCTACAGCATAGACTGCATTACTTACAACAGTAATTGAAGTACAATGAGGTTATACAATTATATAAACAATCATTCACAAATGTGTATGAACTGGAAATCAAAAGCTTTTCTTCTTCAATGCATATTGATAAATGCAAGCTTGTGACTAAGCAAGCAGTAGCTATTCACTAAGTGCATCAGACATATATGCAACCCAGAGTCACAAAGACGTGTGTAAAGGGCAGGGCAGAGTCATTATCATTTTCACAGAGTGGTTGGTGGATAACAGGCAGGCAAGGCTGACACCAAAGAAGTGAGTGTGTGTGAATAAGAAACACGTGCATTTATTAAAGTATAGAGCAGTCAAGGACAGTAACAATAGACTTACAGTGCTCAACAATGTGCGTGTGTGTGTGTGTGTGTGTGTGTGTGTGTGTGTGTGTGTGTGTGTGTGTGTGTGTGTGTGTGTGTGTGTGTGTGTGTGTGTGTGTGTGTGTGTGCGTGTGTGTGTATGTTTGCATGAACACAATCAAGCACTGTACTCGCACTATGTCCTGACATCTTGGACAGGTGTGAGCTGTTCATGGTAGTCAGTTCAGTGTATTCACCCCCAACCATGAGACCTATTTCTGCTAGGAGATACCCTGCTACTTCCACAATGCTGAGTAGAAGTCACTGTATTACCTAAATGTGAATGATGTCTGCTGGATGAGCTCTCATCACAACAACATCCAGGTTCATAACCTCATGGTCTACTACATCTGGGTGTGGATACCACAGTCATTGATAGAGAAGTAGAAGTAGTGCCTCTGCAGGAGTGGGATCTGGCATAACCAAGTCAGCCAACACCAGAAGATGTAGTGGTTCTCCAGCTATATGGATGCCCATCCTAACCAAGCAGATGCTAAATCAGAGACAATGCTCAAGCCAGTGTATCATTCTTCCTGTTGAAGAAGTAACCCACATGATTCAAGGAGTTGTGCATGTCAGAATGCATGGTGTTTAGTACTTGCACTATCTTTTCTAAGGCCCTGGAAGAACATGCCTATTACATTTATGTCTGGTGGCACCTAATGGCATGCCAGCATCAGGAGAAGGTTGGACAGAAGGCCTTCTCCAAGCACCACTACCAACCTTCCTGTAGTGCACCTTACTCACAGTTACTATCTGTTCCTAAGCAAATGCTGCCACCCTATGGTGGGCAAAGGTCATTATATCACTTGCAGTGTGTCATATTTGACAGAAAGTTGACCACCTGCTGCCATATCTTGTCTCAGGCAGATTTGTCATCTCTAACTTGGTCTAAGAGAAAAGCTCCATGGTGATGGAAGGCATGGAAAATTACCTTTTTTTTTCATTAGTGAATGATGGCTTGTAGGGTACAGATGTCTTGGGTGCTCCATCACTGTATGAGATGAACAGAAAACAAACAAAGAAATAAATGCATAATACACAGACAGGCTGGCTGTGAACTCAATTAAGTATAAATATATGCATCTATCATGAGCATAGCAACTTCCTATGACTAAACACAAGTTAAGACAGCCACCCTCGACAAAATTCATAAAATAACAATTATAACAGTTCTGTAATGCCAACAGCAGCTGTGTAATACATTGGAGCATTGACTATACTAATGCATGATATAAAAGTAGAACTGATGAAAACAATTATAGTGTCATCTATACTAGTGTGGAGGGCAGCCAGGTAGATATCACAACTTTGACACATTCTTTTATCTACACATATAAAAACACCTGACTTTGCTATGAAGTTACACAAAACTGTTCTGCAATAACTGTTTGAATTCCCATAAAATAAAACCTACACAATTATGTTCTGCAGCATTCTTTACAAACCTTAGTAATGCAGGAAATAACTGATATACATGGGCTTTGCCAACAGCAAATGATGAAAAAAAATGCAGACAGATAAACCAATGGCTGCATTTGGCATTGTAATCTATCCTTAATGTTAAACTAAAAAAAATCTGTAATAGTAATATGTCTTGCTAAGAAAGTAGTTTAGAAAACAGATAAATCTTGTCAAAGTTTATTTAGCAGTATCAAGATCTGTGGATCTAAACAGTCTCCATAGTATGATACAAGTTCTTTAGAGACAAAATTACCTTTATGTAGTGCAGATTCAGCCCTCTGACCACTACGAGTATACAAATGAGGTGTTCCATCATTAGCATTCCTCAATACCACAGTCTGCACTAAGTGAAGGGAAGATAAACATGGTGTAAGGAGCTACAGAATGGCATGACCATGCCCTAGCACTACAAGGACATGCAGTGAGAAGTTTTACCTGCTAATCAGTTGCAGGTGTCATGGATTAAAAAAAATGAATTACCACTAAAGTGCAGGATATAGAGACAAAAAAGCTTCAGTTTTTTAGTGAAATAATTTAATAGCTGCTTTCATCATGTAAATGACTTCTTCAGAATGAATGCAGTAAAATTCACACCACTCAAATAGATCACATAAGCTTATCCCATTTAAAAACAATGAAATATTTAATTAATCAATTAAAATCATGTTTCTTAAAGACAAAAAACAAAATAAAACGTTACATAATTACTAAAAAGGTAAATCAATATTCTTAACTTTAAGCCTTATATTAAAAATAAACACAATATTTATTACTTCATTCAGACCAGAATGCTTGTTGGCTCCAAAACTGAGCTGCCAAAAAAGTTTCCTTCTCCTCAAACATATTTTTGTAGTTCCCATCTCTCATATCATGAGGGACTTGTTCAAGAATGGCAAAAAAGATTTTTTTTTGCTTTTATTATAACATCTAGAATGTTTGTATAAATCATTATTTTCATTACCTTTTTGATAGAATAAGTGTGTACTCTAATACTGCTCTGTATGCATCTGCTCATCATCCAGTATAATAAGCATCACAGCCAGACACCTACTAACGTACACTATCCATTTAGTGTTACAGTTATGACATCCTGATATAGTAATAGTATAACTAAAATGTTCTACCCTTATATACTGTAGGGTCCTTTGGCTATATAGCGACAAATATTGCATACCCCACACTTATACATCCCTTTGTTCTTTGTAGTAATACAGGGGTTAAATGGCAACCTAGTATTGTCTTTCTGTAAAATGGTTTTAATATTAAACCCTCTTTTATATACAAAACTAGGTCCATTTCCTACTGTTTTAAACAATTCATTACACCCCTGTATTATCTTCTAGTTGTTAATAATTTTTCTAATATCCAAACTATCAACTGTTGTTTCTAAGTTACATATCAGTCTTCTATTTATAGTCAATAGTGCAGAAGAAATACCACTATGAGGAACAAAAGTCTCTCTTAGAATAGGTGGAAAGTAATTCATTCTTTTTTTCTCTTAGTGCATGTACTACCTTCATCAAAAACTCCATTATACCCTCTATTAGCAAATAAGGAGGTAATAAATTTTACTTCTTTCTCAAACTGCCCCTTATCAGTTCTCATTCTGTGGGCTCTAATGTATTGCACCCTGGGGACATTTTTCTTCAAAAATGGTAGATGATGACTTCAGTAATGAAGGTAGTCATTAGAAAACACCTTATTCCTATGTATACTGCTATCAAAATATCAATGGTCCTGTTTCCATTTTAGTTTAACATCCAGAAAATTAACTTCCAAACTAGATTCTCCCAAGGTAAAAATGCAAAAAATTTGACTTAGGATTTAGATTATCAATAATTTTTACAAAATCATCTATACTTCCTCCAACTATTAAAAAAGAGATCATCTGCAAACCTATTATAATATATTAATTTACATTCTTCTTTTAGGGGAATCATTATCTCATGTTCCCACCACCCTAAAACAATATTAACAAAAGCAGGGAGGGGGGCTGGAGAGTGCATAGCAACCCCCTTATTTTGCTTGTTACAGTTCTTGTTAAGCATAAAATAATTATTATCCAATAACACTTCTAATAGTTCACAATAAAAGTTGACCTGAGTAGTGAGTACTAGAAAATGTGATAAAATATTTCCTGGAATGCTCTATTCCTTTATTGTTGGGTATAAATGTAAACAGTGAACTAATGTCAATAGCAATCATGACATTTTTACCAGAATCAAAACTATAATATTCAACAAACATTCTAAATTTATTTAAAAAATCCCACAAATCTTTGATAAAAGATTCAATTTATTTCGTAATACATTTCAAAAAAGTGATATCCTTTCAGTGACATAATTAGGGGCAGAAACTATAGGCCTGAAATGGGGGTTCCTAAAATACTTGTGGATTTTTGGCATACCAACATCACACCTATAACTGGATTGTCTATAAAAAATAAGTTATGCAGTTCCAGGTCCATTCTGTTCTTCCATTAGGCTATCATACAAAAATTAAGCAATCTTATTATAACATTTATACATTTCCACTGACTGAAACCAAAGTATAACCATCCTGATTTTTTAATATATTTTCCATAGCTAAAATAAATTGTGCATGGTTCATTACAACCAATCCCCCCTTTGTCAGCTTTTAAGCATCTAATCAAATCATTGTTATTTAGTTCTTTTAAAGCTTTTATCTCTTTAGCCTTTAAATTGTAAACAAAATTAACACATTTCTTGCTGAGTAATTTCCTTGTCTCTTTTTCAGAAACACCATTGAACACTTTCACTGTATTATTTAACATTGGATTATAAGTAGAAGGCTTTTTAAACTTACCTACAGATAAATTCAAATCTTTCAAAGCGTATTTTAAATTTAATTTTCAAATAAAACATTTTAAGTCCAGAAAGTCACTGCAACATCGGCTCTATGAATAAGAATGAAATTTAAGCTTAATTTAAGTATTTTTAAATGAGTGGGTCATAAAATAATGCTAGATAAATTAAAAATCCTAGTAGAACCACAAACTAATAATCTGTTGAAGAGTCCAATTTGTTCAGTCCTCTCATTTGAGTCCTGTGAATCATTTGATGCATTGCTCCCCTTCCCTGAAGAGAAGTTTTTGGTCTGGCTCCAAGATTGTTCTGTTCTCCAGGCTGATTGTATGGCAGTTCCTGAAAAACACCTGCAGTGTTATCTTCATCTTCATTCAATTCCTGACAGCCTGCATTGCTGGTGATGATGTCACTTCCAGTTAAATTGAGGGGAGTTACAGACATAAAGATTTACTCCACTTAAAGGTGGAATAAAAAAAAACAAATATGCAGACTTAGTTTCATATGCATCACAGTACTTTTTCATTTTTCAGCCTTTCTAAAGGTGGAAGTTCTCTCAAAACTTTCCATACTTTCTAGAATATTTTCATATCACTATTCAGTTCAGGTATATTGGCTAATAGTTGCTGTAATTGATGATCCATCTTTAAAATCTTTTCTTTGACCCTTTAGTAACATTAAGGGGGATTTATCTCCCTAGTAATTATGTAAGGTTTTATTTTTTTGTTGTTGTTGTTTTTAAGAAACATGATTTTAGTTGATTAATTAAAAATGGAATTGTTTTTTAAATGTGATTTGCTTATCTGACATATGTAAGTGGTGTAGACTTTTACTACATTCATTCTGAAGAAATCATTTGTATGATGAAAACGGCTATTAAATCATTATTTCGCTAACAAATTGAAGTTTTTTGTCTCTACACCTTGCACTTTGGTAGTTTTGTGTCTTTTTACTGTTTAATTACCACTGTTGGTTGTGTTTAGTTGTATTCTTCAAATGCCAATGATTAGTCAGATTGCAGGAGCAATCAGTGTTTTCATAGTATTCCCTTTGATATATACTTACTGAGGGTGTATCAGGGAGAAGAGACTTACCAAAAAGTCTGAAAGTATATTGACTGAGTTAGGACAGCAGCATTCCTAACATTCAAATGCTGTTTTATGACCACAGTTACTGCCACTTACTAAGAAGTGTTGTGCATATTTAAGGGAGTACATTACTTGTCAATATAGATATCATATGCAATAAAAATGAAATAACATTGCTCTTAGGAAAGCACCGATAAGGGAATGAGGCTCCCTAAATAAAAAAGATTAATAAGCTGCAGTCCTTGCACTCTTTGTTTAATATTGTGTGAGTACATGGGTATCCTAACTGCTACCAATATCTCACTCATCCCAACACATACTGGCAATTAAGAAAGTACAACGTTCAGAACTTGTTTCTGTTGCACTTTCATTGTAACTTATTACAATGTCACATATTCAGTACATCTAAGCATTTTTTTCTGCCTGTGTCTGTGGCAAATATGGAAAATAATATCAAATAAGTACCCTGGTTGGATGGTTAAGATTCATACAGGTTACTGTTATAAGATAATACATTTCTAGAGTCAGAAATGTACATTTAAAGCACTTGTTTCAAAATGTGTCCTTTTTTCTTTATCCTTTGTACTCCATTTGGCAATGTGTTCCATTTACTGGCAGTGGTCAGTAGCAGTGAACAGCAGTGAACAGTGGTTCACTTCCTAAGGTAAAAACTGACAAATGTAATTTGGAATGCCATCATTTACACAACTGAAGTTGGTATTAGTGTACTTTCCGCAGCACTCTGGACAGTACTGAGTCAAGAAATTCAAGCTGCCACATATCTATCTCTGTGTCATAAGGTATACATGAAAAAAAACTTAGAGAAACAATACAAGCGATGCAGGGATCGGTTTACTGCAGGAAGTCATAATGAATATTGACACTCATTTTGATGTATGGATGTGCTGAGGTGGGAAACGCAGATAATGTCTGTATTGAGTAAACCTGACAGACGGATATGTCATTTGAAATTATGTCACTATTAATTGGGCATGCTGTGTGAAAAAATGAAAGAATTTCTGATGTTCTCTGTACCTTTGTCATTACCATGGTGTTACCTAAAATCCTAATATTGTGATACATAAATGATGGTAGTGATATGGCAAGGAGATATGAGAAGGCTGAATGTGTCAGTGTAATGCACTAGTAGCTCTGTTCATTGCTAGATATACAATTGAATTCATTTCATGTTTCTTTAAATTATTCAAAACTTTTTTTTTATTATTGCCTTCTGCATTTGCACACTTCTTGACAGAGTGTAATTACATTTCACAGCTTAAGGAAAAAAAGAGAAAATTTTAATTTTGCTTGTCTTCTGTATTACATATAAGCTTGGTGTCAGTGAGCACCTGTCAGTAGCCTGGATACAAACAACTGCAGAAGATGTATCTGACGGATGACCAACTGTGTGGCACAAGATATAAATGAAGTGAATTAATAGAAATAAGACAGATGACGCAGAGTTTGCATCCAGTTTAGAGATCCTATTTCAATTATTCTCAATATGTACTAATTTTCTTTGTTTTTAATTTGCAATCTGCTTTTGTGCACTGTTTAGCAGTATACAAGCAGGGTTCACTACTGAAGGAAAAAGTGAAATATTTCATTTGGATTGCTGTTAGTATTACAAATGAGCCTGGCATCATTGAGTGACTGTTGCACTCCAGATATTAATGACTTCATAAAATCCACTTGTTATTTACCAGCATCTGTAGCACAAGCTGTACATACATTGACTTTGGAAAAAATACAGATTTGCGGTGGGATTCAAATTATTAGTAAGGATAGTTTTGATAATAGTGTCAGCTGCAAGGATAGACACACATTTTGAAAGATGATTTACAATCCCTAAGTGTGTGTGATAAATGCTGAATATGTTACCTACAGTCTTTGTGACTTGCTGTTAGTGTATGTAAGTAAAATAATCTATATTTCTTGCTAATGACATTTGCTATGCATGATGTCAGAAATAGTTTCTAAAGTGTGAAAATAGATATTTAAGGAGAGGACGAATGCTGCCATTACCAGAACCGGTTATGAGGTGTAACACAAGTTACAATGTTAATTGACAATGGCAAAAGCAATACTCATATTTAATCTTTACTTTCATCACAGTTTCATATTATTTGTTACTTTGTTGCCTTTGCATTTGTGCTTTGTCAAGCAGCAAGCAAACACATTTCACTGCCTAAGGAAAAATGTGAAAAATGTAATTTGGACTGCCTTCTGTTGCACCAACAGGCCTGGCAATGATGTGTGGACATGACCAGCACTCTGGATAGCACTTGGTGAAAAAATTCCATCTCTCAGATAACTATACTTATGGCCCAGGTTATAAATGAAGTGAACTGAGAGAAATAAGACAGATGATGCAGGGCCTGAATACAGTTAATTATTAATTTTAAAAAGGGGGCCTAAATACATTATTTATACACATGTTTATCACTGTGCTGTGTAAAACTCAGCTATTCTCAGTACTGCTAACAACATGTGAGCTGTTGTCTGTCCACTTTCACATTATTTGTCATTGACTACAAGTCTGATAATGTATTTCACAAAGTACATTTCTGATCTTGTAAAGAGATGTGAGAAGGATGAATGTGTCACTTGAATGTATTACTTGCTCTGGTCATTGCTTGATGTACCCTTTGATTGAATTCATTTTACTATAGGCTTTTTTCTTTGGCATATATTATATGTAATGCCTATTGCATTTGTGCTGCACTTGGTAGTGCACAAACATGATTCAGTGTCTAAGGAAAAGGTGAAAATTTTAATTTGGGCTGCCTTCTGTAGCACAAACACGCCTGGCAACAGTGTGCTTTCTTTAGTACTGTGGGCAGTACAGACTGGAGAAATTCTGCCCGTCATATACCTATCTCTGTGTCACAAGGTGTAAGTGCAATGAGTTTCGATAAAGAACACAGGTAATTAAGGATTCAAATCCAGCTAAAAGATACTTTTATTGAGGGTGTCAGAATCCCATTTCTCACAATATTTATGATTAGAAAAGTAAAACAATGTAAAAATGAGAATGCTAAACATGTTTATTGTAAGAAATATGTCAGGAATGCTTGCATGACTAAATTTTTCTCTTTAGAATATATCATTAACGCTTCATATATAACCTCAAGATAATGTGTACACAATTTCTTAAACATGACAATGATAATATTTAATTTAAAATGCACTTGCATATATATGGCAGAAACAATAGTTTTGTTATAATTATCATGATTCATAACATATCCTATGCGTTAAGGACAGTATGTCTTGTGAAGTATGTGTATGGCATGCTCCATCTTGTATTTCTCAGACCATGCAACTCAATCCACCTGAAATATATTTACAAACAGAAATACTGCCTTTACATAGAAATACATTCCCGGACTACTTAAAATCACACACACACATAGGCTTCACTGAAGTATATCTCCATTCATTTTGAAATGAATATATCTCTAATTACTGTGCTTAAAAGGAAGTTCTCCTGTGGTAATGAGAACTAATAAGTTCCATTTCAGTTTTTGTATTCTTTATCCCATGGGTTCAATTCCTACATGGTAAAACACAATTTTAACAGTACATAATTCTCAAAATCTAAACATGCCACAGTTCATCCTATTTATCCTTTCAAACATCAATGAGTACAAGCCATGCCTTTAAGCATTTCACTGTTTAACAATGTAACATGTGTCAATAGGTTCAGCATTACCTATGGTAGATCTCACTGCCATGTTTCACACCTTTACCACTATTTGATGCAAGGACTACCAAGGAATCCATATGCTTTCAATTGTGCAAATACAAGGCTGTACATACTTGCATACAACCTTTTACACATGAGATCTAAACTGGGCATCAATTAAGACATATAGTGTTGGCTTGACTTCTGCATACATGGCTGATGATAAAGGGAATGGTACTAAATTTAGAGCACAAAGGCTGGGTGTTGAGGAGTGTAGGATTTTGGGGACAATCCTCGTGAAGTGCTGTAGGCTACTACAGGGGGATTATACTGGGTCTTAGTATAAGCCTCAGGTTTGGAATGGATTGGCCAAGGCTGTCTCCAGTGTAACTGGCATTACATGCACTGGGGATCAATGTCATCACCACTACAGTGACCTGAAAAGAGCAAGCAGGAACTCCTAAGCCAATGGAAAGATGAATGTAAAACTGCAAACACCCCTCAGTAGTGTAAGTATACTGACCCATAAATCAATGAGCTAGCATGCATTAGGCTGTCATGACAGTTATTCATTATGCCTTCATATGTATTTTTTTCTTTACTGTACAGCTAGATCAGTATTTTCAGTCTCTAACTTCCCAGCATTTTGAGTAGGCATAAATCAACCTTGATATGAAGCATGCATGCCTTCTCAATAGCTCTTGCCTGCATTAGGGAGTGAAATCACCAGCATAAGTGTGTGTGTGTGTGTGTGTGTGTGTGTGTGTGTGTGTGTGTGTGTGTGTGTGTGTGTGTGTGTGTGTTTTCAATACCCAGAAACAGCAATTAAGTTTTATTATAGGATAGCATTTCTAAAATATAAAGAGTAATAATGAATGTCAGGAACAGTTTAATTATGCTAAGTGCAATTATTGCAAGTGAATGCGTTCTTATATTCCAGCAATGAGCTTCATTTATTTTATGACCAATTGATACCTTCACATCATGTCTAGATGTGGCAAAAGTGTGCAATAGTCAGTTATCATATGGTTATGTTCTGAAAACATTTTATTGAAAAAATAATATAATGTGACATGCCATGGATATAATTCTCTCTATTTTTGTCTCCTCCCCACCTTATCTGTTTTTTTCATTAATTTCTTAAACTGATGCTGTTTGCATTCTTCACTGCTGTAAACAAATGATCAACAGCACAGAGAGACAGACTGACCACTGTGGCTCGGCCCACCATACCCCCAGAGATGGTAGTGTAGACACCCAGCACTTTGGGATTACAACCCGTCAGCTTTGCCTCCACAAATCCTGCCTTACCTACTCCACTTGTGCTAGGTAAGTCTGCCCTGGCTGCTGGTACAGTCGTACTCTCTGGGAGGAGAACTAGTGGAGGTGATAAATTTGGCACCTTGCAAGAGCTGACAGAGTTGATGGAGGATATAATGAAGTGGGACCTTGGTGCACCAATCAGCAGGGTTGAAAAGGTTCTGTGTCACATTTGTTTTTGTGCGTATTTGCCTCTGTTGATGTGGAACAGTCCAACTGGGTAAAATCCATTTTCAGCAAAGGCCCAGGGAGAAAAGCTCCACATTTAAGTTACATATAATGCACATTTATAATTGCAAGGTAAAAACATCTGTATATTGCAGGGTAAAAGATCTGTTCATGAACTTACTTACGTGAACATAGACTTTTAATACACATGCGCACAAAAATAGAGAGATTAATATAAACTGGCTAATTATTGAATAGAAAAATAAAATACCATAGCAGTTAATGTATTTATAGCATGATGGCTGCAGGGAAAATATCAAACTGGGGTGTTTTTGAGGTTAGTAATAATTTACTTACAGGCAAGTAGTAATGTAGCTTAAAAATTGATGATAAGAGAGATACAAAAGTAAAATTATGGAAATGAGAAGGAGGATAAATGGACATAGAAGGAGTTGTAGTTAATGGTAGATGTGAGAGAAGGATGAAGAGTAAGAGTTTAGGAAATTAGTGTAGTATGAGAAGGAGAGATAAGGTACAAAATATTGGGAAAGAAAGTGCCTGTAAGAGTTGGAGAAAAATAATCTGAATAAAGCTGGCCATTGTCATCCTTGGCATAGGTGCTGTTTAATAAAAGTTTTGAAACTGCAAACCAAGCAAAGAAAGCCCAAAGAATTAACTGTGTGGTATGAAATAAATCCAAGATAAGCAATAGAAATGCACACACACACACACAAACACACACACACACACACACACACACACACACACACACACACACACACACACACATACACACACACACACACACACACACACACACACACACACACACACACACACACACACACACACACACACACAAACATGACCCAGTAAAACAGCCACCATGTAAAAATGAACATATTTAATAGTAAAATTGTCAAGCACTTTCGCTATATAAAATAGTAGTATAGTACTTGACTGTAACCCACACAGACTGGTAATGAGTTCAACTAATGAAAGGTTGGTGAAGTTCCTGAAAACCCACTTTTATTGGGAGATATACAGGTGGGAGTTAGCAACAATGATGGTGCTATTTTATGAGAAGCTCAGATATTTGGAGAATGATTTGGTCAGTTTAAAATGTATACAACTACAGAGACTGCATTTTGAAGCCCATTTAGAACTGAAATTTATTCCTAGTGGGTTCCGGGTGCTGAATATGTCTACTTATGGCACCTGACACCAAGATTTACTAGCACAATGGCAACAAATTAATCTTGATATGAGTTTTAATTATGTGAGACTGCTGATTAAGTACTTTGAATCTAGAGAATGTGAACTTAGAGCTTCTATTGAGAAACAACAATTACAACTATGTGAACTGTTGCCAGCAGGTAATATTGATCTAGCACTTAGTGAAGTTATTGATAGTGTCAGCACCTATGAACACAAGTTAATGAGTAATGAGAGAAAGAAACTGGCCAGAGATTTAGTTGGCCTTAGAAACAATAATGTGTTCTCATGGCCACTTACCACTGGTGCAGGACAAAAATCACCACCTGGTGATAAGCAGCACCAACAATCCACTGAATCCCATATAAATAATGTTAGTGGTGAGACTGGTGATGTACATAGTCCAGCAGCATATAATTCAACAACCAGCAGCACCTCTGTTTATGCTATACCTCCCAATAATGCGTATGGAACTTTGGGCTTTTAATAGTGGTTTTGTGGCCACTTGCTCTAAGGCAAGAGAGAATTTGCAGATGCCTTTTGTCAGGCAGAAAACCAACATGACTTCAGCGGAACCAGTTTTTCTCTACCCCTACTGATAAAGACAAGGTATATGAAAACCAGAGGTTGGTCCAGGAGCAGAGCTTAAGGGAAGTGGAAACATTATAATGAAAGAATGGACAACATGTCCATAAAGAGAACATGGACAGTACAAAAATGGCTGATAGAGTGGCATATTTCCAACAAGGTACTTTCTGATATTGAATGTCCTGTATAGAGTAGAGGATTGACTTTTATTCTGGCCCATAGAGCCTATCATGCAGATACTGTTATTGACTTATGACTTTTTTCCAGACAACTTATGTTGAAATTGATATACAAAAGTGAAAATAGTGACTCTAATACTATCACTTTTAAAGATCCTAGTAGTTTTATATCTACAAACCACCCAGTTTTAGATGTGTTTTTGAAGTTATGTGAACAAGATTTTTCAGATTTATTTTTTGATGATAATAAAAGGTATGGTTTTAATAATTTAACTTTTGTAGAGAGTCAGATACAGACCAATTGATGAGTGATGATTCAATAGCTAGTAGACCAGCAGATAAAGTTGGTTTAATTGTATGATATCCAATTTTAGGGCTTCATTGTACCGTATATGGATTGAGGAGGCAATAACTGAAGATTTGTATAAGTATTTTGTTATAAAAAATAACAACAAATCATCCATACCTCTAACCTCTATCCATATATATTCCTCTAACAACACGCTCATAAACCCCACCTCACAAACTAAACTATAAGGTATTATCATTGATAAACTGAAATTCAACATTCACCTTTCTCAATCCATTAAAAAAGCACATATTAAGTGTGGCTCTCTCTACCAGATTAAGCCATTTCTTGTAAACCAAGCCAGATTGGACATCACCAGAACTCACCTCCTATCTACTCTCTTCTATGCTTCCCCAATCTTTACCACACTTAGCGAAACTGAACTTTTGCCACCAATTCTCCATGCAGGTCTCATCATTGCGCCTCCTTACGACAATTGAATTGGTTTGAACTCCCCCAACACCTGACGTATACACAACTCATTACTACCCACTTAGTATATCAGCCTGACAGAATCCCAGCATTGCAACACCTAATCCAACCTTACACAAATACTCGTCAACTCCTTTCTATACATAAAACACTCTTAGAAGTCTCCGAAAGCAACAATACGGCTGGGGATTCCTTCTATTCCCACCACATCTATAAAATCTGGAACACTATTCCCAGACATATCTTGAACATCACAGACATATCTTTATTCAAGAAACACCTAAAAGACTATCTGTATAGCAACTGGACCCGCTCCTGTATTAACCCACGATAGCTTCTTCCCTGTATGTCTTATTCTCCATCCTGTGAGCCTCTGCTTACATACCTGATGTTTTTTTTTTTGTTTTTTAACCCCTCTCCTCTTTCAGTTTTTATACTAACCTGACTAAAAAGCTAAACATACTTTCAAATACCTTCTATGAAAAGGAAACAACTCATTCCTTCTTGCACAATTTTTATATCATTGTATACCATTTCTTATTCCTATAATTTTGATGTTACATCTAAGATGCCAATTGTACATTTGTATTTTTTTTTGTTATGTTTTTATGTTTATTTTATATTATTGTTTTTGTTCCTTTTATATTAATGTCTATGTAAGTTGTATTTCTGGAGCTTTTCTCCCTTGGTCTCCACTGAAAATGGGCTTACACCCAGATGGACTATCCTGGTTAACAAATGCAAAACAAATAAAATAAATAAATAAATAATAAAAAAACATCATTGTTTCCATGTTTCCAAGGATCACCTGAGATTCATAAGAATCTGCTGATTACCCCTTTTAGACCCATTGTTACGGGAGCAGTGTAGCTCACTGAGCCACTCTATTTATGTTGAAAAGTTGCTATGTCCCATATTGAATGGGTATGATTATGTACTGAGGACACAGAGCCTTTTTTGAATGATCTATATATGTTTAACAAGAGTGGTTTATATGTTGAGGGATGTATGTTAGTGACCTTAGATGTGAGCTCACTTTTCACAGTAATTCCAAACAAACAAGGCATCACGATGGTAATGAACTTTATATCACACTACTGTAGTTATGGCCATGCTTGCGCTGAGTTGACTAGTTATTTACTTGCGATGATTCTGGAACATAATGTTTTTGTTTTTGATTAACAATTTTTTCATCAGTGTTCTGGTGTAGCTATGGACAGTCCATGTGCCAATACCTATGCCAATGCAGTTCTAACATGGTGGGAGACATAATTTGTTATGAAATCAGAATGGTGGGATATTTGTATTCCTTCATTAGAAGGTTTGTGGATAACTTATTTTTGATATGGTGTGGTACTGAACAAGGTTTGCATGAATTCCTGGAATAGTTACATAGCACAAACTCATTTTTGGAGTTTACTATGAAGTCATCACTGTGTATGATTGACTTTCTTAATGTAAAGGTGTTTAACACTTAGGACAATATGTTTTTGACTAGTCTGTTTAGAAAGGAATGTTATTGTTCTGCTTATGTACATCGGAAAAATATGCACACCTCACATATATTTCGAAATGTTATTAAGGGACAAGCCATGAGGGCATCACGACTCCATGTTGCTAAAAGTGATTTCGAGAATAGCATGTGTGTTCTATGCACTGATTTCATGAAGAGGGGGTACAAAATTGAAGAAATAGAGAAGGGTATTAAGGAAGCCCCTATGCTAAGGAATGATAGGGCTAAGCCTTTCTTTGCTACACCAATAAAAGATAATGCTAGGAATATTGGGGTCAGCAGTACAGTGAGAGTTCCTCTCACTTTTAGTAGTGATGCAAATGCACTTAGGAACATCAATTCTAAGACCTGGCATATTTTACTTACTGATCCCTCTATATCTGAGATAGTTGGCGGTGCCCTACTTTTTCTTACAAGAATAAGAAGAATTTGAAAATGTTATTTTGTTACCAGAAAATGCACCAAAATAGGCATTTTGGTTTAGGTACCCATAGATGCTGAAAGTGTAATTTTTGTGATTTTCTAAGTGCTGATGGAACATTTTTTTCATCCTGATATGGGGATGGAGTACCATTTTTCTGCTTCAGCTGATTGCAATACCATCAATGTGGTGTACCTCACTTTTTGGGAGATATACTTTTCATTTTATGTTGGCAAAACAAAACACAAGTTTTAAAAAAGGGTCAGAGACTGTATTTATTGTATATATAAGGGAAACTTGGTTAATGCCCTAGCAAAGCATGTAAATACATTTGGAGCTAACCACACTTTTAAGTTTATAGCTATAGATGTGGTGGGGACTGACATTAGAATCGGAGATGTAGAAAATGAGACTGAGTTAAGGGGGATTATATGGATAATCTCACTACAGTCTCGTAAGGGCAATGAATTAAATGAACATAGCCCTCTATGCTCAGTTTTAAAATCTAGGGTTTTGAGGAAGAAATAATTTCTGCACACTTACATAATATTCTTATTTTTTTAGATTGTTTTCTTTTTTATATACCTCTTAGAAGTATGTTTTTTGTTTCATGTTTTATAGAAATCAGGTACCTGTATCTTTAAATATGTGATTTGTATGATTGGTTAGTTGTATAACAGGTTGTGATGCAATTCCATTTAAATGTGGATGTTGTATGTTCTCACTTTTGGTCTGAAGAAGCTATTTTATATAGCAAAAGTGCTTACCAGTTTTGCTATTAAATACATTCATTCATTCTAATGTGGTGGCTGTTTTACTTGGTCATGTTTCTGTGTGTGTGCTTTTCTAATTCTTATCAAAGTTTTGAAACTATTTAAGTTTTCTGTCTCTTTTAATGGTGTGAGGATTTCATTCAAGAGCCTTGACACATAATGGGAGTAGCAAGAGAGAGTCTCTGGCTGTGTAGAATATCTTACTGATATGATACATAGTGAGAGTTTAATTCTAGAGTGGAGATCTTAAGTGGATGAATAGTACAGTAGAGTATTTTGTAATGCTGGGCATTTGTTTGGAGAGTACAATAGGTTGTGGGCAATTATTAGTTGTGAGTATGTCAGCTGGTTTGGGAGTTTAAACCAGTTTAATTGTTTTAGTGTAAAGCAGTGGTGTGTTTATGAGGTTGGTTGGTTGCAAATTGAGCTAATCTGTAGTAGCAGGAGATTAGGTTTATATGTAATACTGATATTTGTAAGAATAGTAGAAGAATATAATAGAGAAGGAAGGAAGGAGGTATGTTGTGGTTAAATCAATGCCACATCCAGCATTGATCCAGGCAACTGACACAAGAGACAATGATGACTTTTCTGAGACTGAGGACTGCATTCTTACTTCTCTCAAGCTGGATGTGGTACAACTTTGATGTCCCGTGCCCATCCCAAATCATGGTGACTTCCAGTCGCTTGTGTCTGTCACCATCCCTTTCTGTTTTTTTTATGTCCTGTATGTCTGTGCCTGCTTCTTAACCTACCTACCAACCTGACCCTGACATTCCTAAGCCCTTTCCCAGCATGACATTCCTAAGCCCTTTCCCAGCATTTTCTCTCTTTACAAAATGTAGAAAATGGGCAGCTCTCCCACAAAAAATGATGTCCCATCCATAGCTCTTCACTTCACCGATGTGCCTTCCTGATACACTTGATTTAGTCCAATTAGATATACATTATCCATCCTTGTTGTGGTGACTCTCTAAAGTCATGGTATTCTTTGTACAATTCTATATTTATGTTCGGAAGACGTGGCTAGCTATGAAGTCCCACCACCCTCCTGCAAACTTCTGTATTCTTTCTTCTATATCCTACCCTCTGCTTTTCCACAACTTTCATAACTGTCCTATCAGCTCCTTTTTCACACATTTAATTGAATAAAAAAAAGAATAGCACACAGCAAATGTGGCCAGAAATGGCCCATGGAAAAGCCCTCTTTTTTTATCTGCAGCATTTGCATGGAGGTTGGCATTGCACACCAATGCTGCATGGTGGTAAATGTTGTTTAGCTTCATATGGCAAGAAATAAAGATTTTAATTTCAGCCACCATAGTCTGTTTACTATCGTGCAAATGTGCATAAATCCACTATGCTATGAGAATACCTAGTGAAAGCAGACTAAAGGCATTACTGTGAAACAGTTACTGTAACAGTTCTTACGCTGCTGGGTGTAGTAAACTACAAGTTTTTATGTAGCATGTTGAGATAATTCCCCTACTGTAGACTAATGTTTTTTCAAAGTGCAATGTATTTGATTACAGCTGTAGGTCAAATCATTATTTCATGACATTTCGGGTTTCTATTGTATAGTTAACTGTAAATGTTGTTCTCTCCATTTACAACATTTCATTAACATGCCATTTGAATGGTGCAGTGAGACATTATTTGCAAGAATATGGCAGCCCCAACTTCACCCCTTCTGTTTCAGTAAGTTGTCACTGTCATTCAGTTGTGCTTTTTAAACAGTGTTAAGTAGTAATTGCTTTGTAGCATGATGAGATAATGCTCATATGTATAGATGCATTTTTGACTACTTTCAAGGGTTCTATTCCAGGTATTAGCTAAGTGTTACTGACTATTGTTAGTACACTAGTGTATGTGTAGCTGTTACCTACATATTGTTATTAGCTAATATTATCCTGCTTTAATCATAAGCTACTCGGTTCCTGCTTCCCTCTCCCACTGTCAATGTAGCTTCTCCCTTCTGTGTCATTAGTCTTCCTCCTCTGCATTTACACAATATCTGGCACTGAGGAACAGCTAAAACTGAAGCTAATTGCTGCCCTTAGTACTGCTGCGTGTAGGTATGTACGGACAGGTTAATCTAGTTTTGAACAAGCTGGAGAGTTGAATGTACAGCTTACAGTTGTCAAGGGTTATAATGAATACATACGTTTCCTTTTGCTGAACTCTGTAGTAACATGGGAAGTTTGTGATGCATGACATCCTATATAGAGTGCTTAGATAATGCTCATGCATGTTGGTTTTTCTTGGAATGCTCTCAAAGTTCGAATCCAGATTAAGCAAAAATCATCTTTAAATGTTTTGTATGACTCCTGTGGTAGCTACACCTTTCCTTAACCCACCATTATCCTGATACTATATTAATGTGCCTGCTCCCTATTGTCAAGCCTGTCTTGTACAGATCTGGCCTGAATAATTATGCTGATAAATCAAACAGTAACATAACAAAACTATGTGCAGAAATGAAATGTGCACTAATGTGCTATTATGTCTGTAATGTGTATTCCTTTCACCAACTGTCCACCTCTTCCCACCAAATCTGTGTCATCCAATCAACCTCTCTGATTCCAAAATATTTCCATAAGTTATGTTGACACCAGCATGAACATATATGGGCCTTCATGTGTTTCATAATACACCTGTAGCATTCATATAAGGATCGACTAAACACAACTATCATGACAAATGTGTAAATCATTACACATGAAACATGACCATAACAAACCATTTGTTTTGTAATCCAGCAGGTTCACATATGCTTGTATGATTATAATGCTTATTTATGGGAAAGTTGTCAAAGTGCACCATGGAGTACTGTTAATTCATATTCCAAGTTCAACACTTCAAGATATGCAATGAAATTGTGCTGCTCTTCAGGCAAAAAGTGCAAAAAATGTACAACAAATAATTCTTTGTTTAGGTTGCACAACATTTCTATGTCGCTACTGAATTTTGACAAGGTATATTTTTTCAGAATTACATTGGCTCGATTAATTCAGTCTGTTAATATATGCCTGCTCTCAAATGATTACACTTGGAACTGTGTTACAATGTTGGTTAACCTGTTCATACATAACCTGTCACTGTTATTCTGCAGTGCACTGTCGTATGTAGGAAGTGTCTTTCTTGTCAATATGCATTGTATGAGCATGAGACAAGACAAGTGTACAATCATCCCAAAATGAAGTGGCAAACATATTTTATTGATAATCCACTGGTTTACAGCTCAGATTGTCTTTGGAATCCCATACTGTAAAACAGGTACATGTCACTCATAGTAGCACAATGTACATGAAGGACAGCTTATAAATCTCATCAGAAAAGTATGCTATTACCTGGGACAATCACAGTGGTGTTATGTCGTCCTGTGCTCACATAAGCATTTGTCCAAAAACCTGTGGTGCACAGTACCATCTCTTTTAAATAGTGAATTTTTACCAATTACAACTGTGTTTGCTCACATCATTAAGTTCAGGCTTCTCCTGTGCAACTTGTAACTAAAACTGTGTTCTCTAGATTAATTAACTAGATAGGTAGGAAGTTCAGTTGCCACCATGGGAAACGTGTGTGCCTGGGGGCAGAAGTATAGTGAAAGGTAAGTAACTTTTCAGTGTCAAAGGGGCTGTGCCCACTTAATCTGAGGAGAACGTATTTAACTTTGCACTCATCTCAGCCTGCACTTTATCCCACTTTTAAAAGAAATATCATCTTTGCAACACAATGATGAGGTCATGCTGTCACAAGTGCATTCTTTCCCCTTAATAGTTAGACTGTGGTACTTGCAAATTATACTACATTCTTTAGATTGGGTAAATAGCTAGCTATCAGATTTGATGCTCGATGTGGAAAAAATCATGTGTCTTTGGGGGGGGGGTATAGTGACAGGTAAGTAACACTTGGTCCGGTGTCCACTTCTCCTGAAGAAAATACATTTAGCTTTCAACGCAGCTTTCTTATCCCACTTTTAATGGAAACATCCTCTCTGCAATACAGGCATGAGGGCATACTGTCAGAAGTGCAGTCTCTTCCCTTAAGAGTCAGACCTGTCCTGTGGCATTTGTGAATAATACTGTGCTCTCTAGAGTGTGTAACTAGATAGTTGGAGCTTCAATGCTCAATGTGGGAAAGCTGTGTAAGATTGTGCATCTAGGGGGGTATAAGGTGACAGGTAATACCTGGTGTGTATACTTCCCCTGAGGTGAATATATTTAAATTTACATTCAGCTCCCTTTTCCCACTTTTAACAAAAATGCCTCTGCTACGTCATGACAAGGTCATCCTGGCAAAAGTGCACTCTGTCCTCTTAGAAATAAGACTTCTCCTATGGCATTTGTACATAATAATGTGTTCTGTAGATGATCTAACTAGATAAGTGAGAGGTTTGATGGTTACTGTGGGAAATATTTGTGTGTTTTTGTGTGTGTGTGTGTGTGTGTGTGTGTGTGTGTGTGTGTGTGTGTGTGTGTGTGTGTGTGTGTGTGTGTGTGTGTGTGTGATGGGGGTGTGTGAATAGAGGCAGGTGAGCATGTCCTCAAACAAAACTGTGCTTAATCAACTTCCAATCTGGAGAAACTTTTTAAACTGCTAGATTATTCCACCATTGCCTTATCCCAACTTTCACAGGAACATCTTCTGTGCAACACATGGATGAGATCATTTTTTGTAAACTGAACTCTCACATGCTGGAAGTCAGAGTTCTTCAGTGGCGCTTGCAGTTCATGCAGTGACCTCTATAATATGTAACTAGTTAGATAGGTGGTTTGAATACAGCACTGACTACCATGTCTTTGTAGAGCTCATAATATACCTGAATGTTTTCATTGACACTTGCAGTTTGTAATATTCCACTCAAGAGATATATTTTGCCTAGAACTATTATTCAACATTAATGCACTGAGTTTTAACTATAGCAGTGCATTTCTACAGTGAAGTAGGGATGTCATCCCCTCAAAGATAATGTATGTATGGAATTCCCACTCCTCTTTTCTTGATATAGTGGAAAAGATTAGGGTTCAACCAAACACCCTAATAATGGGCGATTTCAATGGGTCTATATTACATCCTCCAACGCTTAAAAAAGCGAACTCTGATTGATCGAACTTATTTTCACAAAACTGCAAAATATCGAAGCAGCAGAAACTCAAATTTTTTTCCTAGGGAAAGAATTCGGTTGTCCGTTTCTGTTGCTTCGGTATTTTCAGTGTTATGGTGGAAAGTTACCAGTCAGATTCAGGTAAGTGTGCGATTGTGTGGATGTGAGTGTTAGGGTGATTTAGGTGAGTTAGGGCTCGGGTTAGGTGTGTGTGCGATTGAGTGGACATGAGGGTTAGGGCGGATTTAAGTGAGTTAGGGTTAAGGAGCAGGTGAGGTGAGTGTGCGATAGTGACGGACCTTAGGGTTAGGGTTTGGGTTAAGGTAAGTGGGTAGTTAGTGGTGTGTGCCTAGTTTAGTGTAGGGTTAGGTATCAGATTTTAGGTGTATGTGGGTGAATTTCTGTTTGTTTGGTGTGCTTCTGTTGTGTGTATGTGTTTTGGATCAGCGTTTTTTTCCCTGGGAAAAAAATCACTGATCTGACAGTTCGAGGTTTTAAGCTTTCGCTTAAATCAGGTCGATCAATCAGCGTTCGCTTTTTTAAGCATTCAATGATATAATATAAACCCATTTCAACTACCCCACCATTAACTGGGAAAATTGCTCATGTATCAACTTCTTCACTCAACGCTTTCTGGAATTCATAAATTCCAGTACCCTGGATCAACTTATCCACACCCCCCCCCCCACCAGGGGCAACAATATCCTAGACCTAGTGTTCCACTCCTCATTTGTCAGATCCGACCTTAAGCTAATCACCCAAGATATCTGCATCCCGCCCCCACCCGGCATTAAGGAAACCATGGTAAAAAATTTCTCCAAAGCCAACTTCATGCTTCTTAAGACAGAAGTGTCGAACTTCATAACACCCATGCATATGGACAATACAGTTACGACTGCTGAATCCTACACAAATGCACTCTATAAGCACTTACACGAGTGCATGGATCATGCTATCCCAAGCAGAACCAAGAAACTATCCTCCAAAAAAGGAAGCCAATCTGGTGGTCCCCTGCCATAAACAAACTCTACAACAGAAGGAAGAAATTGTTGAAAAAGAGAGTAAAATCCCATGAGTGGAGGAGCTCCCTGGTCAGCCTCAGTAAGAAGCTGAGATCCCTTATAAGATCCTTCAAAGCTAGCTACGAAAACAAAATCACAACTGATTCTAAGGGCAACCACAAAGCATTCTATAGCTATGTCAAGAATCTCAATGGCACGAAAATTACAGAACCCACTCATCTTGCCAACATCATGGCAGATAGGTTCAGTGCTAACTTTACTCCCCCTCTCACCCCCTAAAAGGACCATATCTATACAGGAAGAATGCAGAGTCCCTGTCATCACATCTATGCAGGTAAAAGCTGCACTCTCTAAAACCAAAAACAAAGCTTCCATGGGATCAGAAAACATCCCAGGCTGCGTTTTACATGAACTTCAGAACGAACTGGCTCCCCACCTAATCACCATGTTCAATCATAGTCACACGTCAGGCTCCGTATCCACTGAATGGTGCACAGCAACAGTTATCCAACTCCACAAAGGGGGAGCCACCACTGATCCTGGGAACTATCACCCTATTAGCCTGGTGAGCCTGGTCTGCAAGGCCATGGAACTTATCATCATGGAACTCATAAACAAAGACATTGATAACATTCAAACTCTGGACCCCACTCAGTTCAGGTTTGTGAAAGGCAGATCATGCCTTCTGAACCTGATCGACTTCTTCAAGGAAGTCATCAAAGCCGTAGATGAGGGTAAGCTGGTTCACACAGCTTATCTTAACCTCACCAAGGCTTTCAATACCATCCCCCATTCTGGAATTATAGCTAAACTCACCAAACTAGGTATAAATCCTTACATCACAAGATGGGTTGCCAACTGGCTCACTGACAGAACCCACACTGTAAAGGTTGCAGACTCCAAATCTGACTTCAAACATGTGACAAGTGGAGTACCACAGGGTTCAGTCCTAGGTCCTCTCCTGTTTGGTATCTACTTCTCTAAAGTACAGGCTAACACAGAAGGCCTCTGGCTAATGAAGTTTACAGATGACTGAAAAGCAGGAGCCATAGTCGAGTCCCCAAATGATGTGGACATCCTACAGAAGGACCTCACTGAGAGAGATGCCTGGTGTCAGAGGTATGGCCTCAAACTCAATGCCAAAAAGTGCATTGTCATCCCCTTTGGTAAAAACGCTGTACCCATGAACTACCACATAAACGGCAGTCTACTTAATGCCGAATGTGTGATAAGAGACCATGGGACCCAGGTGGACAGTAGTCTCTCCTTTTATAATCCCATCACCACAGTAGTCAGGAAATCCTTCTATGTGGCACACCTCATCACAAAAGGGTTCTCATCCAGGAAAAAAGAGGTCATTGTTCCCCTCTACTTGGCACTCAGACCCATTATAGAGTACAACGCCCCTTTTGGAATGTACCTCACAAGACATCTGCAGCAGCTGGAAAGACCACAGAAGTACCTCACAAAGAGGATTACTGGCCTCAAACAGATGACCTACACTGACAGTCTCAAAAAACTCCAGCTTTATTCTGTAGCATATCACCTACTCCGAGGAGATCTCTGCCCAACATAAAGTTGTGTTAAACCCAGAGCTGTTGGACATGCTGCACCTAAAGAAATCACAATCCCTCTGAGATACATGCTCTAGGGACCTAAACCTTGTCACCACAATAAACAGGACATGCTGGAGGGATACATTCCTGTCCCAGAGACTTCCTATACTCTGGAACAAGCTACCCATCTGTGTCAATCAAAGTTCCTCATTAGCACTCTTCAAGAAAAATATTGATGAGTGGATGGGAAATAGTAAATACACCCCGAGGATCACTTATGTGACTCTGCTCGACAGGGGCATGGGAAATTAATGTTCTTGGGTGGTGTAAGCCAGGGAATCTTGTTGGCTAGGCTTACTTAGGCCCTTGGGCCGATAGCCTAGTACCTACCTATGAACCTATGAACCTATGTTTCATTTCTAATTAGTCTTCTACTGTGGCACATGTGTTTAATGCAATGACATGGATTATATAACTAGATGGGTAGTTGTGAACTTGTCTGTGTGGGGCTGTAGACACAGGAAGGCAAATCTTCCACAGCAGCTCTAATCAATCCAGATTTACCTAGGGAAGCATTTAGACAGGTAGATGGATGAATCCCATCCCCTTATCCCAGTTTGCATAACATCTTTTATGCAACATACTGATGAGGTCATTCTTTCTAAAATTCACTGTCACATTTTAAAAGTCAGGCTTCTCCTGTGGTGCTTGTGGTTCTTACACTGTTATCTAGAATGTGTAACTAAATAGGGAGAAGGTTTGAATACAGTAGAGATTATCTTTTAAGAGTGTGTTACTGTAAGTTAATTCAGGATTGGTTGACATACATTTCTACTGACAACATTAAAAACCTCAGGTGGCTGTAAACGTCATTTTAATACATACATCACTTTGGCAATGCAATGCTGATGTTATCTCTTCATAGATGCTGTATGCCTTACTTGTACTCAGGATTCTTCTAAGGAGCTGGCTGCCGATACTTTGCTTTATAGACTGTGTAGCTATGCAGGTTGGTGGTGTGACTTTGATTATTGTCATCTACAGTTGACTAACTCACAACTATCTCTATATGCACTTACATTTATGAGCTGTATTTTCAATGGCACAGTGTTAAATTAGCGATTTCTACCATCCCCAGGGAAAATACATTTTTGTCAACACAATGATTACATAATGTTTATGTAACTGCATTATCTCACAGTTGCAGTACAACTTGTCTTGTGGTGTGTGACTTTGATACTGTGCTTGTAGATTGTGTACCTACATAGGTAGAAGGTTTGACTCCAGCTGTGAGAGTGTCTTTCACTCTCATACTGTGTAGACTATTCTTCAAATACATATATGATGTGTAGCTGTACAGTGCTATTGTGACCTTCAACCACTTTATAGAATAAAATATCCAGCTACTAAAAAGTGATGATGTCATCCATTCAACTGTGCACTGTCAAAGTTCAACTGCAACATGCTGTGTGGCACTTACAATTCTGTCACTAACCTGTAGCTTATGATCTTAGGCAGTTACTTCAAATCCAGACATTACTGCTCAGACTATGTTGTGTCAGTCTTATTATAAATGCACATGTCACTAATACTGTTGTCAAATGCATCTGCTGTGTATACATATAGATGTTGATTCCTTATACAAAAAGTTATGATAACTTGCATATCAGTGAAATGGTTATTCAGAGAAAGTTGTGCTGTGAGTGCTACTGTGGCATGTGCATTGAGAACTGGCTTGTATAGCATACCTACACAGATGGAATGTGGTTCACTTCTGGGACAGTGTGTGTACTACATGATGTAAACAACTTTGGCAAAGAAGCATTTGAATTATACTGCTTACTGTTGTGTGGACAGTATCATGCAAAGCTCCTTTTCAGAGTTATGAGTAAATTAGATTATTCATATTATATTTATGCCTCCTTCTGTACTTCACACATTGATTTCAGTTATTTGTGACAGTCTCCATTGATGGTGATTAGTAAAGGCAGATTTAACTGTAAAAGTTGTGGGATAGTATATTTAGCATCTTGTACCACCTGCCACAATTTTTATGTGGGAAAAACTATAAGAGCATTACATAAAAGTATTTATGAGCATTGCTTGGCTATCAAAAACAAAGATTTGAACAATGCTTTAGTCAAGCATGCCTTAGAATGTTCTAATTTTAAGAAATTTGTATTTTTTGTA
Source organism: Protopterus annectens (assembly GCF_019279795.1). Lineage (NCBI taxonomy): Eukaryota > Metazoa > Chordata > Ceratodontiformes > Protopteridae > Protopterus > Protopterus annectens. The sequence continues at coordinate 636,711,743 of NC_056734.1, read as the reverse complement.
CTGGATTGGATTGATTTATTACCTTATGTGACAGAATTTAATAATGCTCTTGAAATTAAAGAGTTAAGATGGCAAGTGTTTTTGAAAGCAGAGCAAACTCCTGGCTTAAATGGCACTTTAAATGTTAAGTGCCTTTTAAATGACAGATTATACTATTAAAGTATTCATTTATTAGTTTATTTTAGATGTTATTATATTATATATATGTTTTTGATAACAGATATATGTATATATATTTTTAAATTCATTGTAACAATTGATCAATTGAGTTGATGAAAGCTGATTGGGCTATCAATTAACATTTTTGTATTTAAATGGATTATGTGAGATTGTTTGTCAGTTCTGAAGATGTTCGTTTATATTAAAATAAAAGAAAGCGCTCAACTATTAATTTGGTGTGGACAGTCATTTTCAGTTCCTTATTCACATCTTGTTTTTTACTAAACAAATTAAACCCACTGAAGTGGGGGGTTGTGCCCCTTCATCCCCCACATGAGTGACTTTGCCTCCCACACCCCCAAACTTAAATATACCAACTCCGAGATCGCATTACAGTAGAGAAAAGGGCAAAGGTCATCAGTGGTAGCCAAGTGGTTAGTTTCCCGGAGGCAAAATTCACCATTCCGGGAATTCACATTTCTAAACTTTTGATGTTGTTGACTCACAGAACAGCGAGTCAACGCTCTGTGCAGTCGACACTTTCAAGGGGAACCATACACACACACACACACACACACACACACACATATATATATATATATATATATATATATATATATATATATATATATATAAATGTGTGTGTGTGTATATATATATATATATATATATATATATATATATATATATATATATATATATAAACACACACACACTAACAAGTTTGCTGCTCCTACACACAATATATACTCTAGTGCTGTTGGATAAAAGGGGCAATGGCCAGACAAAGCTTTGTGTAGTGGTCTCTGAGTGTAAAGCTATGCATCACAGACACCATCATGGTAACTCTGCCTAAGTGTGCTTCAAATCTGTGTTACAAGGGGACAAGTGTAATATAGTACAGTGTAATGAGTTGCAGTGCATGCTTTTTACACTTTGTCATATCAATAACAGCTTACATTTGTGATGCAGCAAACAAAAGTCCTGAACTCAGCAGATGCTACAGTTATTCTGTAATACCATGCATAATTCCTGTTCTGCAGGTCCTGATGTGTGCAGAGAGGATATTTATTGATAAGAATAAATAACTAAGTAACTCTTCTAACAAACTATCTGATATTCGATGCCAGACCCCTTTCCTGACAGGCAACCAATTTGTCTTTGGATATTTACAGCACCAGAAAATGAACCCTCACCAGTACCCTAAATCGTTTTGATATTTACTCCAGTTTCCTCACTGATTTTCATTGCTTTGTAACTCCCACCCATATTCACAAACTATTCATAAGGTTGTAAACGGCCATGTTGACAATGCCAAATTTGTTACAACTGTTTTCTTTTCCCCCAAAGATGTAGCATTTTAATAAGAATAACCGAGCTTGCATAGTACAGGAGTAGAATATATACACATTTTTTGATTGTTGCTTCAGCCCATAGGCTCTAAAAAATACAACCTATCCACACACATACCCTCCATTTGAAAAGCATATATAATTCATCTTGTTTCCCTTCTTTCAGCAGATGCAGCTGTTGCTAATCCCTTGTTCAGTGACTTCTACCCACGCTGCTTTCCAAGACTAGTATGGGGTGAGCATCCTGCCTGCAGCTTTTTAACACCTGTGGCTGCTTATTCAGTAAGAATGAGGCAGGCAAGAACTTAACATTATTACCTCCTTTCTGAATATGCTACAGACAATGCCGACTGAGGTGCTGCTGACCTTGGAAGTACATTCAGAAATGGGTGATTAGGGTTCAGGTCACATAACTTACTTTGAGGGGTATTGATGACATTTTATTCTGTACCAGCTATATAAGAAGTACTATACAGCATGCTATACTAAATCAAGAATTATACAATAAGGGGCCATTAACATTCAAAAACAAGCATACTGATTGATGAACTCAACCAGCATGCCCATTGTAAATCGAGCATATACCAATAGAGAAAAGTCCAGTCACCCGGCCTTTCTTCTATTAATATATGCCATGGATATTCCAGGTTTCTTCTGTTTTCTTAAAAATAAACTTACATATCTGGACACTTCAGAAGTATGAGAGAGAAGAGACAAAGAAAATGCAAGGATAAAAAGGTACATTCTGCAAAACTAGAGAAATGTACCCAATTTTCTGTACTTTCTATATCTTGTCTCTCACATAAGTCTGAACGGTTCTGGATTTCAACCAACACCACACTGCACCATAGAGACTTAAACTAATAAAACAATCCGGACACTTCTACTAAAATGACTGCAAGCTAGGGACTAAGAAATACATTTGCACACTTTCATCCTTTGTTTAACCAGACCATCAGAAATACACGGTAACCCTACAATGTATTTCTGATGAAGTTTGATTAAGTAAAGGACAAAAGTACTCAAATTTGTTTTATAGTCCCCAGCATGCAGTCATCCTAGTAGAATGTTCTGGATTGTTTTATTGGTTGCAGATTTCAATTTTTTTTTATTGTTGCTTCCTTTCTACAGCACTGATATACTGTGTAAGCTTGAGAATGAAAGTCCCATACTCATGTGCAGTACATCAAGAAAACCCAGGATTCTGATGAAAAACACAGAAGAGCAGCAAGCTGTCCTTATACAAGGAGCAGGTATTAATGTACAAGTACTGCCCGCTGAAAAACGAGTCCTCTGCTTCATGGAAGCATGCAGCTCATACTGAGAAAATGGAATGGCCACCATTATTTTACACTTGCTAAGCAGCATTTTTGCTGTTTACGGAGTGTAAAATATAAAAATAAGAAGACAACAAAAAGGTATGTGTGTGTGTGTGTGTGTGTGTGTGTGTATGTGTGTGTGTGTGTGTGTGTGTGCGTGTGTGCGTGTGTGTGTGTGAAATTTACAAATATGGTATAATATTTCAAGTCTGTTAGACACGATCAGAGGTTGCATCGAATGTACACAAGAAATAACCTAACAACAAAAGCAGTGGGTGAAGTGTGTGTGTGTGGGGGGTGAAGCTCCTCTCACCCATTACTTAATATAACATTTTGCAAGATTAAACAACCCTAGAACAACCAAAGCACTTTTAAAATAATGACTTGTTGATTAAAATAAACTCTGCAAACCATATTGTACCCAAATCACTCTGCTGTGAATGATATGTAGCATTTTATTTTCATAGAGGTTTTATATAAAACAGTAAGCTGCTTACATAATGTTATAGAAATAGATTCTTACTTCTTACAATATATACAGAAATTTTGATATATCCCATCAATAATAATTGAAAGCTAAGTGTGGCATATCTGTATCAAGGAGACTGAATACTTGGATCATGCTCTATTTGAATAAGGAATCTATACCTAAATATATACAAGAAATCATAACACAGCTGCAAAGATTAGACTTATCTATGTCTGTGTTAAATGCACTGCCATTTATAGCCAGGGAGAGAAAAGTGCGAAGAACTGCAAATAGAGGCCACTAACAATTTCAATCTTTAACACAGAATATGCAGAAGATACTTGTATCTCACTACTGACATGACACTAGTCTTCTTGCACTAATTTATAAATGATTTTTTTTCTTAGATGCAGCTAATTTTGAGTTGCTTCTAATAATATATCCTCATTTGCTTTCTTATAAGGAATACTTCAGAGGAATTACTTTGTCAGCAATATGCCACAAATATAAACAGACGGCAACTAAACAAATCCAAGAAGCGCATCAAACTAAGAAAGCAGTGATCACTTTTCACACCCGTACAAGTAATGTGCCAAAAGATGTCCCTTACTTAGTGACTATTTCTTTTGCTCCTTTTTGGCTCCACAAAGCTGCCCATGACCTGTCCCCAGTTCCTCTCCTTGTCCAGTGGATCTACCAGACCTATCTTACCATTCCTCAGACTATTCTCAACCCATGGCTGGGACCAAAGAGGAAATAAAGGTTCCTGGTGCAGCCTCATACTACTGCCAGAGAGTGCTTTGTTCCTGTTCTTCCCTGCCTCTGCATACACCCAATGTCACATGAAAGGCTGGATGTCCAATATTCATCAGCACTGAACCTCCCCTCACTTCTGCAAGGGGCTGATGTCCACGGGATACTGCATACTCCCTAATGTAGTTCCTTGCAGTTGTTTCCCAGTTTCCACCCGGGAACTGAGCAGCACCTCAGACACCTAAGCTACTAATCATACCTGGGTCACCTGCACCTTGGACATGGTTTTATCCCTCTATGCCACAATGTTGGCTCCTTTCTAACTATTAATCTTGAAAATTCATCGTAGTAAATGGATATGCTATTATTTTAAACATAATCATCTGGTATATTTTGAAGGCTATACTGCAAATGTAACAGCTTTGTCACACTACATTGATTACCTAACTGTGAACAACAACTTATGCAGTGTTAAATTCTGACTTGCAATGTTAAACTGGAAAACACTAATATAGAAGTCTTTTACCTTCTGGCAGCAGTCTGCTATGCTAGGTGAATTATTATCTAAATGATGGGGTTGTCCAAGTAATAAAAAATGCTGTGTTGCTGAAAGCCAGGTGCAGAATATATTTTCAGATAATTGTAGACAGCCCTCCATGCTGGTGATCATTTCTGTTCTTGTAGTGCATTGTATCTAACAACACAGGAGGTAAGGGGGCAGTTAATTAGGGCAGCTGCAGCAGTCAGGGATCATACCAGCTTCAGTATGGAAGATGTTCCGCGCACTTAGTACTCATCTGTCTTCCTAGAGAGCTGTGACATTCAGAGTATGACTAATTATTTCCATATATAGTAAAGTACATTTCTGATATGTGTATGTACGTCCTGATTAAAGGTTATAGACTATGTACATATGGCAGAGGTAAACAACTATAATATGGAGAAATGTAAAACATCTGGAGTAAATATATGCAGGTGTGTGTGTTTATGTGTGCATATGTGCCTATATTAATGCAGCGTCTTTATCAATAGTGTAGTAACAGAGTAATATGCTTATTTTCTCTGTACACCAAAACTAAATTCTCAGTTCTTTGCTGATGATACTGATGCAATACATGTAAAATATGTGAAGCTAAATAAATAATAAGGGCTTATATGATTTGTGTGATTGGGGACTGCAATAATGCTGTCCCTGAAAGTTAAGAATCAAATACTGCAATGTGAAATGCATTTACAGCAAGCAATTCATCTACTTTCTTTTAAAGCTAGCCATTTCCACTGAAACATTTGCATTTTTCATTAAGGATTATGCTATAAAATTTTCAAAAAGGTAAAAATTATTATGTGAAGACCAAGGTTAGCTGACATTGCATGACTAATTAATGTACGACAGTGTAGTAGATTAAAACCATGAGCTGTTAAGGAGTTATTTCTTGAAGTCAAGGGTTTGATTCCCTTAGCCTCCATTTTCCTGTTGTGCTAACTCTAAGAAAATCACTTCACCAGACAGTACCTTAGGACAGTTGAGAAACTGGATTAGGCTCCTCAGTGGTCTCCTGGATCATATTTTTTCTTTCTAAGTTTATAACAGAAATATTTACAATTTGCCCCTAGTTTTGGGGATTTGTCCCACCATTATTTTTGGCTACATCCAGATTTTTTGTGCTAAGTGGTTGAGAGCTATGGGCAGTGCAATGGTATCAGACTCCTGCAATACTGTATAAAAATTTTGGAGAGAATAATTGGCAAACAAAAAAACTGAATATGCAAAGTAGCAGAAAGTAAAACTGGAGATGAGTAGCTCAGATTCAGATCAAAATGTAGACCAATTGACCTACTGCTTGCAATGTGACAGACAGCAGAGAAGAGTATGAAAATGAGAAAAAGAGTCCAACGCAACATTCCTAGAGTTAGAGAAAGCATATGACATGGTCCCAAGAAAGCTGATTTGGGCAGGCCTGTGATGGTTGGAAACCCCAGAAACATAAGTAGAATTAATGTGTGCTATGCAGAGGGACAAAATGACACAAACACAAATAGTGTTCAGATGCACAGAGGGATGCCTAGTAGGAATGGGTGTGCATTCCAGCTGTACTCTGAGTCCACTGATATTAATACCGATGAAGGACAGTATCAACAGACAGGTCACAGGGGACAGATAAACAAAGCTACCACATGCAAATGATGTAGAATTTACAAGGCGACTCTGAATAGAAATTCTAATTGTAGAGGACTGGAATGCAAAACGGAAAGCACATGGCATAAAACTGAGTAAAGACAAGGCAGTGGTCATGGCAGTTAATGAGGGAACTCAGAAGAAGCTTAACGTTGCCATAGAAGGGAAAATAGAAGCTAGCAGCTTCAAGTATCTGTGAGGTACGGTTGAGGAGATGGGAAGTCTGAATGGGGAGGTCAAAGACAATTATTGGTGCTGCAGCCAACATGCAAGGAGTGTCAGGGGTAGTGTGTGACAGAAGAATGCCAACAAATCTGAAAAGTAAAATGTAAAATGCAGTGGAGGCAAAGCATTTGAATATGTTTGATGTGATGGAGCTGAGGTGTCTAAAATGTGTAATAGAATAAACATTGTTGGACAAATAATGAGACTAAGACATCACAGCTGAAGCCAAAGTAGCCCTAATTACAAAGCTGATCAAGAGGAGCACATTATAGGTTCATAGGTTCATAGGTAGGTACTAGGCTATCAGCCATAGGGCCCATACAAGCCTAGCCAAAAAATGTACCCTGGCTTTCGCCACCCAAGAAAATTATTTTCCTATGCCCCTGTCGAGCAGAGCCACAGAAGTGATCCCCGGGGTGAATTTCCCATTTCCCATCCAATCATCAAGATTTTTCTTGAAGAGTGATAATGAGGAGCTTTGTTTGATATAGATAGATAGTTTGTTCCAGAGTATGGGAAGTCTCTGGGACAAAATCTATCCCTCCAGCATGTTCTGTTTATTGTGGTGATAAGGTTAAGGTCCCTAGAGCGTGTAGCTCGGAGGGATTGGGATTTCTTTAAGTGGAGCATGTCCAATAGCTCTGGGTTTGACATAGCTTTGTATGTTAGGCAGAGATCACCCATGAGTAGGTGATATGCGATGGAGTAAAGCTGTAGCTTTTTGAGACGGTCTGCATAGGGCATCTGTTTGAGGCCAGTAATCCTCTTTGTGAGGTATTTCTGTGGTCTTTCCAGTTGTTGTAGATGTCTTGTGAGGTACATACCAAAAGGGGTGTTGTACTGTATAATGGGTCTAATGAGTGATGAGTAGAGGGGAACAATTACCTCTTTTTTTCTGGATGAGAATCCTTTTGTAATGAGATGAGCCACCTAGAAGGATTTCCTGACCACTGTGGCAATGTGATTATCAAAGGAGAGACTACTGTCCACCTGTGTCCCAAGGTCTCTTATCACATTTTCAGCATTAAGTAGACTACCAGCTATGTGGTAGTTCATGGGTACAGAGTTTTTACAAAAGGGGATGACAATACACTTTTTGGCATTGAGCTTCAGGCCATGGCTTTGACACCAGGTATCTGTCTCAGTGAGGCCCTTTTGTAGTTTGTCCACATCTTTAGGAGTTTTGATTATGGCTCCTAGTTTGCAGTCATCTGTAAACTTTGCTAGCCAAAGACCTTCTGTGTTGGCCTGCACTTCAGAGAAGTAGATACCAAACAGGAGAGGACCCAGGACTGAACCCTGCGGTACTCCACTTGTCACTGGTCTGATGACGGATTTGGAATCCGCTACTTTCACAGTGTTGGTTCTGTCCATGAGCCAGTTGGCAACCCATCTTATGACATAGGGATTTATACCTAGTTTAGTGAGCTTATCTATAATTCCAGAGTGGTGGATGGTGTCGAAAGCCTTGGCGAGATCTAGATAAGCTGTGTGAACCATTTTACCATCATCTATGGCTTTGGTGACTCCTTCAAAGATGTCAATCAGGCTTAGGAGACATGATCTGCCTTTTTCAAATCCAAACTGAGTAGGGTCCAGAGTTTGGAGATTACCAGTACCTTTGTTTATGAGTTCCATGATGATACGTTCCATGGCCTTGCAGACCAGGCTCGTCAGGCTAATGGGGCGGTAGTTCCCGGGGTCCGTCGTGGCTCCCCTTTTGTGGAGTGGGATAACTGTTGCGGTGTGCCATTCAGTGGGTACAAAGCCTGAGGTGAGGCTATGATTGAACATGGTACTTAGGTAGGGTGCCAATTCATTCTGTAGTTCGTGTAGTATGCAGCCTGGGATATTGTCAGGTCCCATGGATGCTGTGTTCTTGGCTTTGGAGAGTGTGTTTTTTACCTGTGCAACCGTGATTATAGGAACTTTGCATTCTTCCGGTATAGAGATGGGCCCTCTAGGGGGTGAGAGGGGGGTAAAATTAGCACTGAACCTATCTGCTAGGATGTTGGCAATATCAGTTGGTTCTGTATATTTAGTGCCATTATGTTGTAACTCAGAGCAGATCTGAGTGTTCCCATTTAGATTCTTGACATAGCTATAGAATGCTTTGTGCTTGTCTTTAGAGTCAGTGGCAATTTTGTTTTCGTAACTAACTTTGGAGGATTTTATGAGGGATCTCAGCTTCTTATTGAGGTTGACCAGGGAGTTCCTCCAGTCATGGGATTTTATTCTTTTTTGCAATAGTTTCTTTCTTCTGTTGTAGAGTTTGTTTATGGCAGAGGACCACCAGATTGGCTTCCTTTTTTTGGAGGATAACATCTTGGTACTATTAGGGATAGCATGATCCATGCACTCGTGTAAGTGCTTATAAAGTGCATTTGTGTAGGATTCGGCAGTCATACCTCTATTGTCCGTCTGCATTGGTGTCATGAAGTATGCCACTTCTGTCTTAAGAAGTGTGAAGTTGGCTTTTGAGAAGTTTTTTACGATGGTTTCCCTAATTGGGGCTGGGGGTGGGATGTGGATGTCTAGGCTGATTAGCTTGTGGTCAGATCTGACCAATGAGGAATTGACCTCTGGTGTGGAACACCGGTTTCCCATATTGGTGATGACCAGGTCTAGGATATTGCTGCCCCTGGTGGGGGTGTGAATAAGTTGATCCAAGGCGTTGGAATTTATGAATTCTAGAAAACGTTGAGCAAAAGAGTTGGTACATGAGTAGTTTTCCCAATTAATGGTGGGGTAGTTGAAATCACCCATTATTAGGGTGTTGGGTTGTACCCTAATACTTTCCAGTGTATCAAGAAATGAGGAGTGTGAATCCTGGGGTATGGTGGGAGGTCTTTAGCAAGCTACAATTTGGATTGCGATCTTGCCCAGAGTTAGTTGCACTTGGATAATCTCGGATGCATTATGCTGTGCAACTAGCCTGGTGGTGTGGATATCCTTAATGAATATGGACACGCCTCCGCCTTTAGTGCTTCTTTCTGGATTAGGTGGCCGAAAGGTGTGGTATGAATTGAAGCCTGGTAATGCAAGGGTGCTCTCTGGAGCTTTGAACCAGGTCTCTGTCACTGCACAGATGTCAATGTTCTCCATTTTAAGGAGTGCCTCGAGTGAGTGCATTTTGAGGTTTAGACTTCTAGCATTACTACGGTTCAGTCACAGGTTCAAGAAAGAAAGGAGGACAATTTTGTTAAGCAGGTTTGGAAGATACTGAAAGAAGAAGAAGAAAAGAGGAGATGAGGACATCTAGTCAGGGAATAAATGCATTGTGTGACAGAAGACAAGACAGGTAGACATGACTATCAAAGAAGGAAAGTGTGGTTCTGAAAAGAGAGAAATGACAGCAGTTGATGTGATATCCCAACCCCATGTAAAAATGGGAAAAAGAGGGGTTGATGACAATTCGGTGATTTAAAGAAGCTGTCCCAGATCTCATTCTGAGTCATGTTATTCACAGGTTCAAAGGTGTATATGAGGCTAATGGCCACCAGTGCACAGTGCAACTCAACCCAGTTTTGTCCCAGAGTTCCTTAAATGCCTATATGGTGCAGTATGTTAGTAAAGAGATAACAAAGGGTTATGGTGGGGGGTATATTAGTTGGGGATTAATTTACTTATTGTTGACCTCTGTCCATCAGGGACATGAGGCCCGACTGGGAGTGCTTTTGTGAGTTCCCATCCAATGATCAAGGTTTATTTGAATAGGGTCAGTAGTGAACTCTGGTTTACATTAAGTGGGGGCATATTCCATAGTGCTGAGATCCTTTGAAACACATACTGGTCCCTCCAACAGGTTTTATTTATGTCACAGACAAAGTTTAGGTCCTTGGATCTAGTCTTTCTGCTGCTGTCTGTCTTGCAGATGTGCAAGAGATCCCTCAAAGCTGGATCTAAGGATGCCTTATATGCCAGGCATAGGTTCATAGGTTCATAGGTTCATACTAGGCTATCTGCCCTAGGGCATTTATAAGCCTAGCCAGAGTGTGTTTGGCTTTCACCACCCATTTTATATTAATTTTGCTATGCCCTTTTTCGAGGTTAGTATACTGTGCCTCCGTCTAACAGTGACACAGAAGTGATACCCGGGGTAAACCTACGATCTCCCATCCATTCATCAAGATTCTTCTTGAAGAGAGTCAATGAGGGACTCTGCCTAACCTGGACTGGGATTTTATTCCAGAGTGAAAGGAGCCTCTGGGTTATGAATCTGTCCCTCCAGCATGTTTTATTTATTTCAGTGCTGAGGTTCAAGTCTCTCGAGCGCGTAGCTCGATGGGATTTGGATTTTCTGAGGTGCAGCATGTCCATTAATTCTGGGTTGGACATGGCTTTATACGTCAGGCACAGATCGCATCTGAGCAGGCGGTATGCCACTGAGTAGAGCTCGAGTTTTTTTAACTGGGCAGCATATGGCATCTGCTTGAGCCCTTTGATCCTCTTGGTGAGGTACTTTTGGGGTCTTTCCAGTTGCTGCAGGTGTCTGGTAAGGTACATCCCAAAAGGGACATTGTACTCAATTATGGGCCTGATGAGGGATGAGTAAAGAGGCACGATGACCTCCCCTAATCTAGATGTGAATCCCTTCATGATTAGGTGGGCTATATAAAATGTTTTTCTAACCACTTTAGCCACGTGGTTGTCAAATGAGAGATTGCTATCAACTTGGGTCCCCAGGTCCCTAATTACTTCTTCTGTACTTAATGGATTACCATCTATGTGGTAATTTGTGGTCACTTTGTTTTTGCCAAAGGGGATGACTATACACTTTTTGGCATTTAGCTTGAGGCCATGGCTCTGGCACCAGTTGTCTGTTTCTATGAGGCCCTTTTGGAGGATGCTTGTGTCAGCTGGAGAGTCCATTATGGCGCCCAGTTTGCAGTCATCTGTGAACTTGGTCAGCCACAGTCCTTCCGTGTTGGCCTGTACCTCCGAGAAATATATACCGAACAAGAGAGGTTCCAGGACTGAGCCTTGTGGGATGCCACTTGTAACTGGTTTGGAGTCTGACATGGCTCCACCAATTCTAACCATATGGGTTCTGTCCTTGAGCCAGTTTGCAACCCATCTAGTGACATAGGGGTTTATATTTAAGCTGGTGAGCTTATCTATAATGCCCAAGTGGGGTATTGTATCGAAGGCTTTTGCAAGGTCCAGGTAGGCTGTGTGGACTACCTTCCCCTCGTCAATGGCCTTGGTGACTGTTTCAAAGAAATCGACCAGGTTTAAGAGGCAGGATCTGCCCTTAACAAAGCTGAACTGGGTAGGATCCAGTGTCTGTAGGTCCCCAATATCTTTATTTATGAGGTCCATGATGATCCTTTCCATAGCTTTGCAGACCAAGCTAGTCAGGCTTATGGGGCGATAGTTTCCAGGATCCATTGAGGCACCACCTTTGTGGAGCGGGACCACTGTTTCTGTACACCACTCTTTGGGTACATATCCTGTAGTAAGGCTGAGATTGAGCAGTAGTTTTATGTTTGGGTTTAGCTCTTCTTGGAGTTCATGTAGGACGCTGCCCGGGACACTGTCTGGTCTGATTGATGCTGTGTTTTTTGCTTTGGAGATGGCGGCTCTTACCTGAGCATCTGAGATGTCAGGGGGCAGGGGGGTTGCGCTGAACCTGTCAGCTAGGATGTTGGCAATGTCTGTGGGTTCAGTGTATTTTTTGTCATTTTGGACTAATTCTGAGTATATCTGGGAATTCCCACCCAGGTTCCTAACATAACTAAAGAAACCTTTGTGATTATCCTTAGTATCCTGTGCAATTTTTCTCTCGAAACTGGCCTTAGACGATTTTATGAGTGCCCGTAGTTTTTTGCTAATACTGATCAGAGATGCCTTCCCTTTTTGGGATTTTGCTCTATCATGTAGTAGCTTCCTCCTTCTATTGTATAGTTTGTTTATGGCTGGGGTCCACCAGACAGGATGTCTACCTTTGGAGGATTGGGTCTTGGTTTTTCCCTTCTATGGCATAGATAGTCTCTCAGTGAATATAGAGATAAGGCCTTAAGGCAATGAATGTAGGACAGGGTGTTTATACCCTGGATTCTCCTGGTGAGAAAACTTTGAGAACATTCCAGCCGATGCAAGTCCCTAGTTCTTTACATCCCAAAAGGGAAATTGGACTCAAGGATGGGTCTTATAAGAGCTGAGTAGAGTGGTAGTATTACTTCCTTAGACCTGGATGCCATACCCTTAATTATGTGTTGGGCAACACAGAATGATTTTTGGGTGTATTTCATCATGTTGAATGTTCAAATATATAACACGCTGATGGCAGATGTCCAAAACATCTGAGGAAATTTTATGAACCCAGAGCCACATGTAACGGAAACAGGAATATCAAAAGATTTGAACAGCAACTAGCAGCCATCATGCCTATCGTTGTAAATGTAGGAATACACTGCTATATAACATTACAAGTGACATTATACAGACGTATAACCTTAAATATTGATATCATAGCATCAAAGAACCTAACTGTAATGGGAACTTACAAAACGTTGTAGCAAATATACTATTTTAACATTGAAATCTTTATACTGGACAACAAACTATCCAGTACAGCATATCTAAATGTCAAAAACTAAGAAATGCAATGGATACTCACAAAGTGCAGACACCAATGTGAACAAAAATTAAATAATGCTGCCATATGCATAGAGTACATAAACATTCCCTTTTAAACACGTGCACAAATGAAAACAGATTTTGCCCATGTATAACAGTCTACTACTGTAAAGAAATTGAAGTCCTCCAGTAATACTGATCATGTAACCCATGATATAAAGACCACACTTTACACATCCCACATCCTAGTTCAATCAACGTACGAAAAACAGCTGAAAGTCATTATGAGCATGCTAACAGGTAATATTTAATGCGAGGCTCCTCAAGAAATTACACATTGCGTAATACCTATGGTGTTTCAACAGCATTCAATATGCTGCTTCTTTTGGAGTTTTACAGCATCTTTTAGGAGACACAGGTATAGCTGCCTGTAAATGCATCCTTAAATCATCCACCCTGTTATGCTCCTGCACCATGGCATACATTACAGTCCTAGTATCTATGACTCTTCATCTTAGTAAATATCTGAAATTATGCCATGCTACACCTACATTTTGTGCACAAGATAAATTATGCTCATTAAGCTCAAAAACACTCTAGAGCCATGGGGGAAACAGTGGAGCATAGTTAGTAGATATTGTTCCACTAGTAGTCAGTTTCCTGGACTTGCCATATAGGTAATACTCATCAAAGTAAGACAGCCATGACATTGCCGTCTTTAGGATTTCATATGCTGAATGTATTTCAGTATGCTCAAGGAAAAATAACGCTGTCTGCTTTTTATCTAAGATGTGAAATTCAGTACACTGTCCATGCAGATCAGGTAAACCTGATGTTTACACTTTCCTCCAATCATTTTGAGCAAAGTGGAAATAACATCCTTTTGGAATCACATTTGGGAAATTACTTCATACACTTTGTAAAGCAGAAACCTCAAAATTACTCAGGGTGTATTGTATGCAATGGAACAACCAATCTCTGAACTCAACTAAAAAAAAATCCAAATCATATCGATGCCTTGTATGACTTCATAATTATTATAGCAAAAATGAAAGGCATAGCTTTAGGCATGCCAACATATGTTAGAAATCCATGTAAAGTATACAAGTATCACGTCCAGGATATGTACCATCAGCCGTCTACACTGTCCCACTGCAAATATCAAATACATTTTGGGCCTTTAGCAGTAATACTGTACAATCATTTGCATTGTCCATTTCCATCTTAAAAATAAACTAACTGGATTTTAGCTGCCACACTGACATATCAATCTCCTCAAGACAATATATAAAGTTTACAGCACCCAGCATTTGTTTGCAATGATTGGAGGGATTTAATAAAATGGACACAGTTATTTTTGACTGTGTGTCCATCGCGCCATGATGCACACATGGTAACAATGAAATTCAGATACAGTAAGTATTGTGTAGAGGTGCGCACCCTCGCTCAAACATGGTAAACACACTGGCATGCTAATTACAACATAACCAGCTGAATTGCATGCTAACCAACCAATCCAACATGGTGGAGCTATTTAACAAGCTATAAAGCATCTGTGCAGACTCAGAAGGTTGGGAGGGTGGCCTAATGGTTAAGGTGTTTGCCTTACAAACACAAGATACAGGGTTTGAGTCTCACACGGAATAATTGGCTAGGCTTAAAATGGCTCACAAGGGCAGTTAGCCTAGTACTAATCTATGAACCTATGCTAGTTTTTCCTGTGAATTCCAAAATTTTTGGAATGCAGCAATGGAAAGCAGTATACACCGACAGACTGTTAGGAGCTGCAGCTGTTTTAATTCATTTATATGTGCTACAAGTTGAAGCAAATGTTGCTGCTGCTGCTAATAGACCTAGTTCAAGAAGGAGAATAATTTTTAGGCCACATTCAACTTTTCACAACCTACACAACAACATGGAAATTGTAGAGCGCTACAGAGTTGATATGGACACACTACAGGAACTCTGTGACCTCTGCCATCCTCAGCACAGAGCCAGAGCCAACTGAGGGGAACCCATCCTAGTGGAGACAAAGGTATGTATGAATCTCA
Source organism: Protopterus annectens (assembly GCF_019279795.1). Classification (NCBI taxonomy): domain Eukaryota; kingdom Metazoa; phylum Chordata; order Ceratodontiformes; family Protopteridae; genus Protopterus; species Protopterus annectens. The sequence continues at coordinate 636,696,657 of NC_056734.1, read as the reverse complement.
GCTACAAGTACCTTTCAGTGACCAACAGAGGACATGCTAGGGGTACCACAGGCATCAGCATCCAGGATCCTCCACCAGTTCATAAATGCTATACTCCAACATGCCAGTGACAACATCAATTTTCCCCAAAGTTCTGAGGAGAGGGCCAGAAATATGCAGGAGTTCTGCCGTGTCACACACTACCCTGAAGTACTGGGTGCCATAAATCACACACATATAGAAATGCAGGCACCACCTGGAGAACAGGGTAGGCTGATAAATTAACAGAAAGGGCTACAACTCTAGCAAAATCGTGTGTAGTGCCAAGGTAATCATCTCGAACATGTGTGCTAACAACCCTGGCAGTTGCCATGACTCACATATTTGGGACACCTCCTAACTGTACCAGATGTTTGCTAGGGGGGGTATACCACAGGGTCATTTACTGGGGTATTCAGTCTATGCACTGGAACCGTAGATGATGATAACCATCAGAAATGCACACATACCCACGGCAGAATGCCATAATGAGACACTCTCTTAAACCAGAAATATCATAGAGCATGAGTTTTGGCTGCTGAAGTCACTGTTCCAGTGCCTAGATGTATCTGGGGGTGCCCTGCAGTACAATCCACAGACACGTACAGAAATATTCACAGTATGTGCCATGCTACATAATGTAATCCTGAGGAAACAGCTTCAGCAGGATCAACAATGGAAAGGGGCACACATCCCACCACCAATACCAAGGTAAAAGCAATGACAAATTAGTCAAAAGACTAAAAAACTAAAGAAAGAAAGAAAGAAAGTAAAATACTTTTCGCAACCAAACTGATGAACTGAAATCCCGTTTATTGCACAAAACTCACACAACTAAGCACTTTTGCCTGTATTACATTAAGGCTTCTTCAGAGTTGTCTTAGCATAATTAAACACTGTTTAAATACCATCAATTAAAACTACCCCAACCAATCATAATAAGGGCGTAGTCTGCAACAGCAACAGAATGCATACTTGTTCATGTCAGTTCTAAAATTCACAAACTACATAAACTACTACATAAAATTCATTACATTATTTCCTTTTTCCTATTTAAGGAATCAATTCATGTCTTAATTTTAAAAATGGTTTTAAGGAAATAAAATCATTCAAGCCATGGAGCTACTAAAGAATTTAAGCGCAATTGCCAGTTAGATTCTTTTGCTTGTAGGAGAGTTTTACCATCCCCCCTCCCTCATTGTAGGTCACCTTGTCTATTATTAAAAAAAATACATTTCTTAAAACTGGGACACTTAGTGGTATGCAGGTACAGAGCATTGTGAACATCTTTGTTTTTGATAGCAGTCACATGCTCTTGTATCCTCTCCCTTAATCTTCTGATGGTTTTGTTTTTTCCCACATAAAACCCAGGACAAGATAGGCAGGTAGCAACATAAACCACCACTGAGGAGTTACAATTGCATCTCCCAGGACACTTCAATGTATAATTTGTATTTGTTACAGAAACATAAGGTCCGTTGTTAATGAATTTACAGGAAGTACAGGCACCACACTTGGTCATAATAGATCTATATGATCCTGCTTCATTACTGTGTTTTATTTCTAGCATGTTTTTAATATTCCTACTTCTACTGAACACCACAGTAGGTTTTTCGAGATTTCAGTTCATCAGTTTGGTTGCAAAAAGTATTTCACTTTTTTTCTTTCTTTAGTTTTTTAGTCTTTTGACTACTTTGTTATTGGTTTTAGTTGGTGAATTTTCGCACCATCTGTGACAATATATCTTGTGGGCACTATCTAAGTACTACATTGGTGTTACCAGAATGTTTTCAGCTTGTTCTGAGGAGCAAGTATTATTTTATCATGGAAAGCCTTTTGGGTGACCTACTATCATCAATACAAAACTTAACTACTTTACTGCTGAAAGAAAGGACTGCTGCCAATTTGGGGCTGATTCCTGCTACTAATTCAGAAGTGATTCCTTTTACTTCACAGGTTGAACTTTTTACTATGTATTTTCCAGGACTGGGAGATAACAACCAAGAGACTGTTCGTATGGAAACTAACAACAGCCGGCAACCCGGAAGAGATTTTACAGTGTGGTTCAGCGTTCCAGAATTTGAATTAGGAAATGGAGAACTGGCGAACGCTAATAGACCCACGCTAAAACAACAGATAATGAACTTTGAGAAACTGTGCACAAAATTTCATTCCATCCAGTTGGACAATACTTTTTTACAAAAATCACTTTTGTTAAAGCAAGTACCGAAGGGTTTACGTTTGTGGAAACTACCGATGGGTATCGAGAATGGCTTTGTGGCGTACTGTGAACTGATAGCCTTAAAGGCAGGACTTGAAATGTTAACTGTTATCATAAAAAACAATGACAGTAAGTTAAAAACCTTGGAAAATGAAATTGCTAATTTAAACAAAAGTATTGTCAATGATTTATTATTTGCCATCAATCAGGCTATGTATAACAAGGTGTTGAATGATGTAGAGGGTTATGTTAAGAAAAATGTTCTGATAAAACAGCACAAATTATGCAGAGATTCTGAAGAATATAAAAACAAGACTGCATATCCCAGTGGGGCAGGTGGCACCTTAAGGGGAGGATTACAGCCCAAAAAACTGAAATTAGACACCAGATAGAGCAAGAGTACATTTTGAATCAATAAGATGAAGTTTTTTTAGAGGAGGGAATGCAACCCAGGAGATCAGAACATTTGAGAAATCAAATGAACAGGAACAACAGGACTGCTTATCAGTGGTACAACAAACAGAACCAACAGAATACATGCAATGGGAACACATGGAGGAGGAGGAATTACAGGAATTGGAATTAATTGATATTAACAGACAGTCATTTTTTTCAAACGATGGGTCAGGTTTGGTAGAACAAATGAGTGAAGACCACATGTTTGAATGTCACGTGCTAACAAAACAAGGTTTCACCATTTACAGCTACAGTGATATACAAGTTACGACAACACACTTTGACCCATTGAGAAAAGGAATGTCATTTGTCCCATCCTTTAGGACTGATGTAGCTGACATCTTATTGAGTCTGAAATTATTTACCAGACAATTGAATTTAAAGATGTTTTTCAGGGAAATGAGAGTGATTATTCCAATGGACACCTTAGGAGAAAAAGTGTGTTCAGCCCCCCCCCCCCCCATAATGCAGAAGTAGCTATGTTTGAGAAAATCTGTGAAAAAGAAATTAGAAATGCTATCAAAAATCAAAAAGGTGAACGTTATAATAATTTAACAACAGAAGAGGTACAAGTTTTGAAAGGATTGATTAGTGACAAAAATCTACACCTCATGACCCCAGACAAAGGGGGAGGGGTGGTAATAATGAGACAAATTGATTATGTAACCAAATTGGAAGAAATATTGAATGATTCTAACACATACGAGAGAGTATCAAGGCATGAAATAAACAGAGCTTATACCTGGATTGATATTATATTAGCAGAGGCATTGTTGCATGGGGAAATAAGCAAAAAAATCATGAATTCTTAACAGTAAATAATCCTAAAATACCAAGTATCTTTGGTATTCCCAAAACAAACAAGAGTGTTTCCAACCCTCCATTTAGACCCATAGTTGCAGCAAAGGGGTCAAAAACAGAACCTTTGGCTGCATGGGTGGACAACAAAGCTGGTCCTTTGGTTAGAGGAATAGAATATATTATCAAGGAGTCTCGGAACTGTCTTGAAAGGTTAAGGAACTTTAGAGAAGGACATCAGTACACATTTTTGACCATATATGTGGTCAATTTAGTTACTGTTATTCCTCATGAAGCAGGATTAGAAATGTTCAAAGATAGTTTGTTTAAAACAGGTCAATTAGATTGCAATAGTGTACACTTGTTGACACAGTTTATGGAAATGATTTTGAATAATAATTTCATGATGTTTGAAGGAGAACTGTTCCACCAAAAGGCAGGGGTGGTTATGGGAGCTAAATGTGCTCCCACGTATGCAAATTTAGTCTTGTTTGATTGGGAAACCACAAAAGTTTTGAATTCACATTTTAGTGGGAAAATTGCCTCCTACAACAGATATTTAGATGACATCCTTATTCTGTGGAAGGGTACGGAGAAAGAAGCACATGATTTTGTCTATTATTTGAATCAAACAACTAATTTCTTGAAATTTACTAGTTGTTGGAGATCGGGGGAAATTGACTTTTTGGATATTCATTTAACAACTACTGAAGGGGCCCTTGAGAGTTCTGTGTACAGAAAACCTACCTTCTCGAATACTTTAGTACACTATGAGAGTAACCACCCTAAACATCAGAAGAAGAATGTAATAAAAGGTCAGATGGTTAGGATCTCTAGGTTGTCCAGTTGGGAGGACACTTTTAAAAAGGAAATGTACAACCTGATAGGTTTATTCATTGAAAGAGGATATCCCCTCAAACTATTATTAAAAATCAGAAAAGAAGTGAAACAAAAAAGAACAAATTCTTTTGCTCCTATTTTAACAAATGATAAGGAAATAGAAATGTTAACAAAAGAGAAGAACTTGAATCAGGTAATGGTAGTTCGTTTAACGAACTATCTTTTAAATTAGTTGACATTGTTAACAAATGTTGGGAATTGTGTCTTGAACCAGATACACAACAGTGGTTAGGGTCAAAACCTACTGTGGTGTTCAGTAGAGGTAGGAGTATTAAAAACATGCTAGAAATAAAACACAGTAATGAAGCAGGATCATATAGATCTATTATGACCAAGTGTGGTGCCTGTAGTTCTTGTAAATTCATTAACAACGAACCTTATATTTCTGTAACAAATACAAATTATACATTGAAGTGTCCTGGGAGATGCAATTGTAAATCCTCGATGGTGGTTTATGTTGCTACCTGCCTATCTTGTCCTGGGTTTTATGTGGGAAAAACCATCAGAAGATTAAGGGAGAGGATACAAGAGCATGTGCCTGCTATCAAAAACAAGGACGTTCACAATGCTCTGTATCTGCATACCACTAAGTGTCCCAATTTTAAGAAATGCATTTTTTTAATTTTTTAATAATAGACAAGGTGACCTACAATGAGGGAGGGGGGATGGTAAAACTCTCCTAGAAGCAAAATAATCTAACTGGCAATTGCACTTAAATTCTTTAGTAGCTCCTGGCTTGAATGATTTTATTTCCTTAAAACCATTTTTAAAATTAAGACATGAATTGATTCCTTAAATAGGAAAAAGGAAATAATGTAATGAATTTTATGTAGTAGTTTACGTAGTTTGTATATTTTAGAATTGACATGAACAAGTATGCATTCTGTTGCTGTTGTGGACTACATCCTTATTGTGATTGGTTGGGGTAGTTTTAATTGATGGTATTTAAACAGTGTTTAATTATGCTAAGACAACTCTGAAGAATCCTTAATATAATACAGGCGAAAGCGCTTAGTTGTGTTAGTTTTGTGCAATCAGCAGGATTTCAGTGCATCAGTTTGGTTGTGAAAAGTATTTTACTTTCTTTCTTTCACCAATAGCAAGGTCACTACAGCCACAGGCAGATGAGGAGTCAGAGGGGGAACCACCTGCTGCTGTGGGTGTATGCAGACATAGGCATGTTCAATATCTCCTTGCATTGGCTAATATACAATGCATAGCACACTTCTCACCACCTAGGGGTCTAAAATCTTTCTTCTGCACACATACATATAGTAACATTGATGCCAGGCAACTCACACATCTATTTCTTCCCCATGTATTGGCTGAGTACTGATCACATCAGAAAGAGTCAGCTCAGAACTAAAACTGTGGCAACTGCTGCATTTACAAGGTAAATCATAAACCTGAACTGTACTGTTTAATAATATGAATGTGTGGCATACCCCTGTATTTCATTAGCTGGTACAGTAACCAAGTAAAAGGTGGGAGATTTTTACAGAAATTACTTTAACATGTGACAGCAGAGACTTATTTTACTTATATGTATCCATTATTAAGTAATAGGGCTAAGGCGTCAAAGATTCACACAGTCATACCTCTCAAAAGTACTGATGATCACTGCAGGCCCTCCATTTAGCACCATACATTTGCACTGGAAAATCATTAGAGAGAGAAGTTAGAAAGTAATGATACACATTGCAGTTTCTGACTTCACAACCCTCACAAGACAATTCACTATAAAGCTGGGAAACGCTGATGCTATCAACTGTCAAATTTTCCAATGCCAGTATAAGTTAAAGGTACAATTACCAGTTCAACACCACAAATGCAGATATACTAAGCACTAAGTTAACTATGCACCCTGACCATCAGACACAAAGCTTATGTATCCCTGGATACAAAAGATAGAAAACAGGGATATGGCATAGTTATCATCACTTGCATAGGGTGTTGTTTGGGGGTGTGCAGGAAGCCTAGGCTGACACAAAAGGTCAGTGAGTTTGTGTGAGTAAAAAAGAGAAACAGGCAGACATTTGGATAAGCCAGTAAATGTCCAGTGAGACAAAATGAGTAAATGTTGTTTGTGTGTCTCTAGGGGCATTTCAGATGAAATTGGAGTGTGTGTGTGTGTCTGCATGAACACAGCAAAACTCTGTGCTGGCTCTATTTCTAAGTATGTTAGACAGGTGTGAGCTATGCATGGCAGAAGTGGCAGTTCATTGCTGTCGTCCCTGACCATGAGAACTAGCTCTACCAGTAATTGCACTGTCACATTCACATCCGCAGTCAGATGTAGTGCTGCTACCTGAATGTGACTGATGTCTGCTGGATGAGCTCCATTTCCAAGGGTAGCCAGGACTATGACCCCATGGCCTTTCACATTTGGGTGTTGATAGTACATTCACTGATGGAGCAGTGGAAGAACTACCTATGGGATCATAATCATGCACGGCCATGCTGTCTTACAGCAGATGACATGGCTGAGCTACTCCCACAAGGATGCCATTACCCTCCCAGCAGACATTCCATCACAGACAATGTTTGTTCCATGACAGACACCCCTCATTATGATGTGTCATGGACCTGATCCACTGAATCGGCAACATGGTATAGGCAGTCATGCATGTCAGCCTGTGCCACATCTACTACATTGAGCATTTGTCTGGAGCAGCTATGAGAGCATGCATGTGCCTCCATGACAGTCCTAAACATAAGTTGAGTGGCATGGGAAGATACACTTGCACCAGATGGAGGAGGGATAGCAGGCCCCCTCTGAGCACCCCTATCAGCCCTCCTTAGTAGCAACTCGCCCACACTTTGGCTATGGCCAGAGTCAACAGACACTGTAGCTGCAGTAGCCATGCTTCCATAATCAATGGCCTCACCATACACCTGTCCAATATCTGGGGGCTTACTGAAATGGGTAGGTGAATGCCTACTGGCTGTGTCTGATGAAATTGCAGGCAATCATTGCATATCAACCTCAGTCTCAGATTCAACCTCTGCACCCACAACTGTACCTTAGTTTGGCCACCATCATCATCAGAGTCTGCTGATACACTGACATCAGGTGGAAGAGGGTCCACACTCTCACTATCATGATCACCTGTGATAAAAAGCAACCAATGCAGGAAAAATGAATACCTACACTACTACAGTGCAACATATGCTAACAAAGTAACAGTGCTGCCACTATTACAGGCCGTACAAAAATACACACAACAGGCCTGACATCAACAGCACACACTAAATATCACTTTAAATTGCTCAGCAGTACTGACATAAAACTGTTTGACTTGCCATCTGCAGGTGAGATTCTCCTCTGCAATCCAGATGGTCCTAGAAGAAGTTAAGTAAAATAGGTACAGGCAACATCATCACAATTAACGGTAACACAGGGGGTAATACTTTTACCCCTTTATTTATTCATTAACTATACTTTCAACAAGAATGTGGCTGTCAACTCCAACCTATGCTAATAACTGTATTATTCTTTAATCTACCCTCCCCCAAAAAAAATACATGTCACACAGAAGTAACTTGTTGATTTCAATTGTTTTACTAGGGTCTATGACAACAGATCAAATAGACTAAATATTGAATGGCCAGAAAATCAAAAACACAGGTAATAGAAACTTGTTTTGTGGGGGTCTGCAACCCATACACTCCCCACTATTTATTTATTTATTTATTTATTGCAGTTTATTAACCGGGAAAGTCCATTGGGCCAAGGTAGCCTGTTTTCAGTGGAGGCCCAAGGAGAAAAGCTCCAGACAGAAAGACAATATTAAAAAAAATATTCAAAAGTAAAAACTAAGTGCAGCATACAAGAGCAACAAATTAACTGCTCCAGACAGAAAGACAAATTTTAAAAACATTCAAATATAATAACTTAGTCCACCACTTTTAAGATATTTACAAGAACAACAAATTAATGCACAATTAGTACATCATAATTGGAAACAAAATAATTATTTATGCAATGACTGAGTTTTGAATAGGATAGGATAGAGATAGGTGTCAGGATTCAGGTAGGATGAGTACAGGAGCATTCCCAGAGAGGAGAGATAAGAGTGGAGTAAGGTTTTAAAGGAAGGGAGATTCTGGGTAGTTCTAATGTGAGGGGGAAGAGAGTTCCATAATCTAGCAAGGGAGAATGATAGTAAGAGTAAATGAGCGTTTGTGCTGTTGTAAGTTGGATGAAAGTTAGGTAGTTTGGGAGTTCCCACCAGTTTAATGCATGGAGGGAGTTGCAATGATGAGTGGAGGATTTGGATCCTGTGGCAAACTTAGAAATTTTATTATAGCATGAGGATAGTTTAGATTTCAGAGTTGATTGGAGATTAGTGAGTAGTGGGGCTCCATACAGAAGGGAGGGGATGATGTATGTGGTAGATAGGAGTTGTCTAGATGAAATAGAAATGTAGCGTCTGTGATGATAAACCATTCCAAGTTTTTGATGTTTTTTTTTTTTATATTGGTTTGTAGGTGGATGTCAAACTTTAGCTGGTCATCAATAATGACACCCAGAAATTTTGCATGGGGAACTATTTCAGTAGATGTCTTGTTTAGACTGAGTATAGAGAAGGATGCTTTTTCAACAGCAGTGTGTCTAAAAGGGGAAAAAAATCATTATTTTGGATTTGGAGGCATTGGGCCAGATGGTTGTCAAGCATCCAGGACTCAGTGGAGGAGAAGGCCTCTTGAGTAAGGTTTATTAATTTGGGGAGAGTTTTGGCAGAGCAGATGATAGTAGAGTCATCTGTGTATTGTACGAGTTTAGCATTGGGGATTTTTTGGTGGAAGTCATTCATAAGAATATTAAATAATAAGGGACCCAATATAGAGCCTTGAGGAACACCTGTTGGGGTATGAAGGAAAGAAGAAGTACAGTTGTTCCATTTTACAGCTTGTTCTCTGGCTGAAAGATAGCTGGTGAACCATTTGATAGAAGTAGAAGACATGTTAAGATGAGAGAGTTTAGAAAGAAGGAGCTTATGAGAGACAGTATCAAGGCCTTGGATAAGTCAAGGAGGAGGGTAAAAACTATGTTACTGGAGTCACAAGCAGAGTTGATAATTTTGAGGTTGGAAAGGAGGGCAGTGGTAATGCTATGTCCTGGTCTAAACCCATGTTGTGTAGGCGTCAATAGTTGGTTGTCACGTAAGTAGGGTAAAAGTTGCAGGTGGATACATTTTTCAAGTATCTTGGAGATAAGGGACAGGATAGCTAATGGGTGAAAGTTGGAGATTGAACAGTTGTTACCTCCTTTGTGGTGGGGGATGATGAAGGCTTTTTTCCAGAGGAGTGGTACGTAGGAGTTCTGGATGGAGTGATTTATTAGGATGCTGATGGGAAGGGCTATGCCATCAATGGCTAGTTTGAGAAAGTTGGATGGAATGTCATCTGGGGCATTAGAACAAGGTTTTAATTTTAGCAGGAGTTTTTTATAGTGTGGGTAGGAATGGATATGAGAATGAAAGGGGGGGCTGCAAGTTATTGGAGGTTGAAGCCATGGTTTCAGATATGTTGGAGGGGATATTATTAGGGAAAGATGAGGTGAGTTTGCCCATGGAATCTATGAAGAAGGAGTTGAATTGGGTAGCTAGGAGAAGGTCAGGCAAGTCTGCGTCAGGGCAGGGGTTCTCTTTCTTGCCTGGAGATAGCATTGATGCGATGCTACTCCAGATTTTTTTGGGGTTGGTTTTATGGTTGATTTGAAATTTGAGATAATAGGATTTACGGTCGATGGCTATTTGTTTTTTTATTTGATTTCGCAGTTGTTTGTATTCAGCAAGAGAGTCGGGAGTTTTGAATTTTTTATAGTATTTCCAGGTTTTGTCTCAGAGATGCATAAGGATTTTTGTGTCTTTGGTTAGCCAGGGGGCTGTTTTGGATTTGGGTCTTCTGGTTCTGCAGGGGGAAAAGCAGTTAAGTAGATCAGTGAAAACTGTATTGAAGTGTGAGACAGCAGCGTCCAAAGGAAGGGACCTTAGAGGGTTCCAGTTTATCTGTTTTAAGGCATTGGAGAAGATTTGGGGATTGAAGTTTCGTATGTTTCAGGTTGTAGTGTGTTTGTGCTGAAGGAGGAGGGAGGAAGGGGAATGGTGTATGAAGGCAGGGAGATGGTCACTAAGGGAGTAAGGGAGAGTGCCACTATCAGAAATTTGGTTTGTGTGAGAGACTAGTATCCAGTCAAGGATGCTACCTGTGGTATAATCTTTAAACTAAATATTTTAAACTTTACATTAAATATATATATATATATATATATATATACTAACTCCAAGATTGCAATGCAGTGAGGAAAGGATACATTTTCTGATTTTCAATGTACTGTGATCTTATAAAATGAGTTTCTATCACCAGCATTTTTGGTTTTCTGGTTGTTTGATATTTAATGTATTAAATCCGTTATCATAGACCCATTTTACTATACAACAGTATTCATCTGTTGAGATACCAAAACCTACATGGAAGCTCCTCCTGGGACATGCTTTCTGTCTCTGAAACAGTTGCTCCGACATCAAGGCCATCCTGTACTGCACTCTTCTGGGAGCTGTCTATATCCCTGGTATCGGCCAGGAACACTTTATTGGGTGTTAGTGGTGATTTCCTAGCAAGCCTTCCACCGGTAACCATCTGGCCACAGCCCACTGCACCTGCTCTCCTCCATGCAGATGTGATAATGTCAGTGGTCCTGTGGCACATCTGCTCATGTGTCCTTCCATGACCACCAATAGCTTTTACATCATCAACTATCTCTTGCTAAATTTGCACCCTACTTGCCATATCCCCCATGCCCTTTCCAGGAGAAAAGCAGCATGTTGTCTAAAAGCATCTGCTATAACCTGGTCCTCAGCATAAGTGAAGGGGTGTCTTCAAAGTTTGACATGCCTAGGTGTCCTAAAAGACAACCATAGGATAATGTACATAAGTACCAAATAACTACAAAATAATTGTTTCCAGATAAAACAGAAAAAGTAGCCACTCAGTATTACCCACTGGACAAACATACACCAGTCTACAGATGTGAAATATGAACAACAGGCAAGATGCAAAACAAGGAGAATAACAAGAAAAACATATCCTTGTTTATGCCATAACAGTAACTCACCTTTGCTCTTCCCACAAAAGAACAGGAAAATTACACATTTTGCTAACAAACCATCTTTAAAATGCTAAACGTGCTGTTAAAGGAACTGTCCCTGAAATGTTAGTGCATATTTATCACACAGAATTCCATTTTCATGTATTGGCAATCATGTATACCTCTGAAATGGCTTGACAAACATGCCCATGCCATCAGTACACTTCTACCCAATGCATACAGATAAAAGTGTAGGAGCTTTTGCTTCAGATTTTCCTTAAATACATTCCAGCATTTGCAGCATGTAGCTAACCAAATGGAAGCAAACCTTCTGAAGTTCAGTAGTCCTCTGTACAGATGGATCCTGAAGAAATATCATATGTGCAGTCTTCCCAGTATAAACAAGTCTCCTCACCATCACTTTGCCTAGCTGCACAGTTGCCTTTTTATATGGTGTAGATTCAGGGCTGTTAGCATGGTGAATATGCAAATGAGGTGTGAACTCATTAGAATTGTTGAATCCCAAATAATTGGATCCATGCAGGATATGTAAATATAGTACAAGCACTCCCTCAGTGTTTGGTTTTAATGGATTGCAACTATGAATGATTACTAGTTGGAAGAAAGAAAACACAGTAGCACCGCAGGCTGCCTTACTTCCACTGAGTGTGTCAGGTGATATCTATAAACTGTTAAATGTAAGGTTGGAAATTTAAATAAGTAGCATACAATTCACAGGTTGTGTTCCTTAACATCCAACCTGCCCTTCATTTGTTGGCAACTGCAAATGATATTACTTCCACCTAATATCCTCACACATTTTAAGGCCAATTATAGAATGATTTGCACACTGCATGTCTCAGAGTACTGTTAGATAACTGAAGAATGGCTAGCCAACACAGAAATGTAAGACAGAGTTGTATATTTGCAAGCAATAATCATGACAAGTTGTGTGATCACTAGGTGCACTACATCCAAAAATAATAAATGTACAAATAACATTTGCATGGTTTGATATCACTGTAGATGATGTTGCAGTTGGTTGTGTGCAGATTGAGTCCAGTTCCTTGCTGCAAAGCTGTTTGTGTGGCAAAGAGGGATAACACATACATCCTGTTTTCAAAAGGTGCATTGGAGTGACGGTCCAACTCCAGGTCTATGTCAACATATCTGATGTGAGCATTCATTTTCTTGTGTGCCTGTCTTACATTGATTTTTCTTATTTCAGTTACTTGCCCTTTTTTCTTTTTCTCCTTTTCGGTCTTTGTCTCATTTTTTGATGGTGGGCAGTATTTGAATGATACTGTGCGTAGTGCAATCATGGGAATGGAGGAAATGCATGCTGTGTTTGGCTGTACTTATCTCATTTGCACAAAGTAGGGCAGTGCACAAACAGGACAACTAGAACCCCCAGGAAGCAGATAGGACTCAGATTGCCAAAAATAGAAACCAGATACATTCAAGTAATGCTATTAGGCATTGCACAAACCCACTAAGCTGTGTTGTGCTGTGGTTAGCAGCGAGTCCTTAAGAATGATTAGTAAAATAGAGAATGTCATGTAACTAGTCCTGTGGCAACAGATGCAAGTGTAAGGCTGGAGTACCTCCAGTAGCTCCTGGTTTCTAGTACAGGATGTACAACCTTTTTTCACTGTTGTGAGATTGCAGTTTATAGCAATGAACTGAAAGATAGACAACTGTTAGTTCAACCTTCTTGTGGCAACAGGGGTAAGTGTAGGACTGCCATACACATGGCCCTGGGTTAAGTACAGGATATTCCATACACTTTTACTGTTGTTCCACTTCTCACTATAGTCACTCTTACTTATAATACTTGAAATAGTGGAGCTGATGTTAATTATATGTATAAGGACTGAGACACTAGCATTGTGTCATTTATTTTTTTATTTACCTGTGTATTATCACATTTATAACCAGATGTATGACAGTGGGTATATTGTGAACTATATTCTTATATATTGCAATCTGGACTAGCATGACCTTCACATTTGCCTAATACACATACAGAACTGCCTGTACATCCAATAACCTTGGAATTTTAATTGCAATTATGTAATTCCTCACTGCTGCTCTCCGTGTAACATCACACAAACACATTGCTTGGTGGTGCCCACAGCTGAGCAACACATTTGCATGATGGTAAGTGGAATAAAGCAGTTTCAAACAGTGTGTGCTCTCCAGTAAATGAGATCTGGAACTGTCAGGAAACCATCAGTCTTCATTGCTCTAGATCCATGGCAGGCATGGCAGGCATTGGTGTGGAGGATGCTAGGTTTAGGGCACAGAGATGGGGTATCCAGGAGTCCAGAATTTTTATTGGACTCCTAGTTAAGAACCACAGCCAAAGGCTTGTGCAGGAAGACTATTCTGGCTCCAAGTATAACTTTGAGGCTTGGGATAGTTTATTCCATGCTGTATACAGAATCCTTCTCACTGGAGAACAATGTGCACATCATTATAATGACCTATGGAGGAGGAAGATGGATACACTCACCCACTGGATTGAGGAATTTAGGACTGAGGACATCGCACACCTGTATGTCATTTACAGAGAGTACTTATAAGACTTAGAAAGCTGAATATAGGTAAGACTGGTATTCAAAATGATCTTTTGTTCTGTTTTTTTTTTCAACTGCTGCAAATGATTCGAGTGCAGTATTCAAACCCACAGGGCTAGATTGGCAAGGATGAGGGACATGTATGCAGCAGAAGAGTACTGTTATTGTAGCATTAAAAGTTAAAGATAGCTTTCTTGGTCTTTTATACAGTTGTATCAAATTGAGAATACATATCTCAAATGTAAAAGGAAGTATGCATGCATTAGTCTGTAGCACAAACCAAGAGTACAATGGCTCTTAGATTCAAATACCAGACTTCCCATCTATACGATACTGTTATTTCTTCAATAGTATTTAAATAAAATTAAACCCTCTATACCAGTGGCACAAATACCCTGCTGTAAACTGTAATCTGTATAACTGGACCACACATATCTGCAATATATGCACATGTGAAGGAGTACTTGCTGCAGTCTGTAGTACAGTGTACATCTGTTAGGAGGTGGTAGTCTCAATTGTAAAAGTTTAGATAATAAAGTCAAATAATTGTATTAATGCATTGTATATCACATATGAAGGTATTAATGTTATCTCTTTTTTTTCTTTCACCCCACTCATTGTCTCTCTTTTATTATTTTAATTTTATTTCATATTATTTATAAAGAATATTTTTGTATCATTTTTCTATTTTATCTTAGGAATACATTTTTTTATTTGTATGTTATTTTATTTTATTTAACAATAACTTTTATTTTATTTTAATTTTATTTTACTGTATTTCCTTTTTTTTTCTTTTTTTAATTTTATTATGTGTCATCAAAATGTGTCCATGTCATCCATGTGTACCACATCACTACATGCTCCACAGCGCAGCAGGGCAGGCCTGCCCCACAGGATCCACCTGCCCCCCTCCACCAGCTCCAGCACAGATGCCCAGCATGTCTGGGAGTCAACCAGGCAGCACTGCCTCTGCTAGCCCTGAACTGCCTGCCCCCTCACCTAGTCCTACCCCAGAGGCTGGTAAAGTGGTACCCTCCAGGGCCAGTGGGGGAGGTGGTGATTTTATCACCCACACCTAGTTGCCAGGGGTGGTGCATAAATTTGTGTGCCACACCACTGGTGCATGTCTACTCCACCTGGAGGTGCTTCTTTCCCTCATTTTGCATAGTACTAGAATGAGGAGAACGAGACATTAAGCTCTCAAGCCAGTGGTGGAATAATGTGACAATGATGGCAGTCCAGTGGGTGAGGAGTTGATTTTCACGGTCACCCAGCTTGAAGACCATGGGTTCAGGATGTCCCCACCCTCACCCAAATCATGGTGTCCCCCAACCTTTTGTGTCCATCACATCCCTGTCTCTTGTCTTGTTTGTCTTATCTATCTGCAATCACTTCCTGTCCCAAACATACCTACATACCTCCGCCAACATTCCTCTGTCTCTCTGAAATAAAAAAATTAAATAAATTGGCAGCTGTCCCAGAAAAAAATGTCCCATACATAGCTCTCCATTTTGGGCATGTGTCTTCTTGACACACTTGATTCAGACCACCTGGCTGTGCAAAATGATTGTGTTGTGGTTACTCTTCTCTCTGGATATGACAGTCCAAATTCAGTTAATATTTTGTATATATGCTCAGTTTACACTGTTAAAGAAATGGATAACTATGGCAGCTGTCAAAAAAAAATGTCCCATACATAGCTCTCCATTTTGGACATGTGTCTTCTTGACACATTTGATTCAGACCAGCTGGCTGTGCAACATGATTGTGTTGTGGTTACTCTTCTCTCTGGATATGACAGTCCAAATTCAGTTAATATTTTGTACATATGTTCAGTTTACACTATTAAAGAAATGGATAACTATGGTTCTTTCCTACCTCGCTCCTGCACATTCCTGTCCTGCTTTCTCTTTGATCTTCCCTCTGCTTGCTCCCCATTTTACCACTTTCCTATCTACTCCATTTTAACACATTGAATCTGTTCAAAAAAATAGAAGCAGACACATGACACATAAGTTGCTGGAGAAACAATGGATCCCTTCAGTTTTTGGGCTCCATGTTTGTGCAGAGGTGCACATTGTGCACCAATGGTGAGCAGTGGCAAACAGGTGAGGTTATCCCGCACAATGCCAACACATAGCAACATAACTCATATAAACAGTTCATGTCAATGTATTATCACTCTGTAATGAAAAGTATTTAGAATTATCAGATACACCTGTATTTGAACCCAGTATCATCTGGCCCTAAAAAGGAATGTATCAATGCATTAACACATGCTTCTACAGAGTCACTTAAGCAGAAAGTGTATTTCATAGACTCAATACTAACAGTCAGACTTTAGTAATGCAGCTCACGTTTGCTCATTTCTAAGCTATGGGCAAATATGTGTCTCGCATTTGTATGCACTTTGCTAACTATCAAGCAAACTGCTGCTTTCTTGGTTGTGGAAATGTACTTATTATGCAGTATTATTGATGTTTACTGTCCTTTTCCTGTGTATGACATGAAATTACATCTGTAAACATTACAAACTGAGGGCTCTATCTAACAATATATCACATATTTACAATACATCCATGTGTTGGCACCCCCCAAACATTGCATCCCTGGTGTCACAATACCTTTTTCACTCATATATCAACCACACAAAATGTGATATCAAATGTTGTGTGCTATGCAATGCTCATCAATCTGGTAACATGAAGAATTACAACTATTGACCCATATGCCTAAAAAGATTTATTGGCAAGGCTAGGGAAAGAATCTTCATGGACCATATTCACAGGGATATAGGTGCCCTTCAACACACTTGACCTGACCCATTTTGTTTTTGTCAGGGGCAGATCTTGTTTATTGAACTGTGTGGACTTCTTAGATACTGACCCCAAAGGCCTGGATGAGGGATAGCAAGACATACTGACCCCAAATACATGGATGAGGGATAACAAGACACACCAACTATGTTGAGTTATCCATGACCTTTGACACTATCTCCCATTCATATCTCATAGTGAAGATCTCCCATGTGGGAATTAAGGCATGCAGTAGTAGAGGGATAGGTAACTGACTCACCAACAGAGCCCACATTCTCAAAGTTGGGGACTGGACCTCCACCACTAGTCACTTACCATTAGAATCCCACAAGGAGTGCTGGGCCCACAACTGTTTGTATACTACTTCCCTGAAGTGCAGGCAATGGCAGATGGCCTGTGGCTTACCAAAATTGCAGATGAGTGACAACTGCACACACTAATACCCCCCTAATGATGGTAACATATTACAGAAGGGGCTGACAAACACAAATGATTGGTGCCAAACTCACGGACTGCACCTTATAGCATACAATGCCTCATCATCCCCTTTGACCCCTGTTAATTGTGATATACATAGCACCCACCTAAGTTCAAAAACAGTGTTTTGAGACTTGGGAACACATGTCAATAGCAATCTACACTTTCATTGCTATTGTTCATAGTGGTGACACACACATTCAGCACTGTACACATCATAAGTATTGACATCACATCCAAAATCTGGGTGGTCAAACCTCTGCTGTACTCTACCCTTGTCAGACCAATAATTGAATACAATGCTCCCATCTGTCAGTACTTCACCAGATACCTGCAGCAATTGGAGAAAACACAAGTTTGTGCCTGGGAGACTCCAGGGCTTCAAAACATGACATGTATGGAAAGAATGAAATACCTGTCACTGTTCTCAGTATCATGCAGGCTGCTGAGAGGTGACCTATTCCTGCCCTGCAGAGAAGTCTCAGACCTTGCCCTTCTGGAAATTATGGATATCTGCAAACCAAATGGGACAGGAATAACTTGCCCCAGGGTTCTCAACCTAGCGTATGACAAACAGAACATGCTGGGGAGACAGGTATATCCCCTAATGATTTACACTTCTCTGTAATAGGCTCCCAATGTGTGTGAAGCAGTGGCCCTCAATGACCCTGTTCAAGCGCAGCCTTGACTACTGGTTGGTTGATTGTAAAGTCAAGGCACCTATGTTTCTCACAGACAGGTCCATTTGGTGCTGTTCACAATATCAATCTGCTAAAAGCAACCGTACAACTATGCTCAATAAAGGTACTTGTGTTCTTACACAGCTAGGTTTCTAAATGTCCTAGGACCATTAGGCCAGTAGCCTCCTGTGAACCCAGAAGCTATGTGCCTATGCAGGCCTCCAAACATCTTGTCTCATGCATGGCCTGTTGATCTCATCCACTATAAGTTCACCTGCATGCTTATAAAAGTCAGACTTGTGCATGGTGTTCACGTAAAATACTGTGTTCTGTAGTCTGTGTCCTTAGGTAGGGATGATGTCCTAACTGCAGTCAGCTTGGTGTGTGTGTCAGGACAGAAGAGCAGACATGTGTATCCTACAGTACTGCTCCAATGTCATGGATTGCTAGTATTTTGATACTTTCACATGCCTATGCATCCATTTCATGCTAGCCTCCCAACCTCTTGTGAGACACATGGCCTGCTCATGTCATCTACTATAAGTTGACCTGCACTCTTGTATAAATCAGACTTGTGCAGTGGTGCTTGCATAAAATACTGTGTTCTGTTGTCTGTGTACATAGATAGGTATGGGATCTGTTCTCACTGCAGTCAACTTGGTGTGTGAGTTTGTATAGACAGAAGACCAGTAGTTTGTATACTTAGGTAGGGGTTCTGTTCTCACTGTAGTCAACTTGGTGTGTGTGTTTGTGTGTGTGTGTGTGTGTCAGTACAGAAGAGCAGAAGTATGTATCCCACAGTTACTGATCCAATACCATGGAAAAACAGTATTTTGATTTTTGCACATGCCCACACATCCATTTCATGCAGCCCACCCAAGGTCTTGTCTCCCACATGGCTTACTGATGTCATTTACTATACATTCACCTGCAATTTTACAAAAGTCAGATTTGTGCTTTGATGCTTGTGCAAACTACTGTGTTCTGTAGTCTGTGTACTTAGGTAAGGGTTCTATTCTCACTACACTTGACTGTGTGTGTGTGTGTGTGTGTGTGTGTGTGTGTGTGTGTGTGTGTGTGTGTGTGTGTGTGTGTGTGTGTGTGTGTGTGTGTGTGTGTGTGTGTGTGTGTGTGTGTGTGTGTGTGTGTGTGTGTGTGTGTGTGTGTGTGTGTGTGTGTGTGTGTGTGTGTGTGTGTGTGTGTGTGTGTGAGATCTTGCTTGACATTACAGACAGCATTTTACACCAGCATGTTAGACATCTTTATATTCTCCTCAACAGACACTGCTAATGTCATCAGCTATCAAGTGTTGTCTAACACACTCCAAGTCAGGCTTGTGCCAAGCAGCTTGTGTAAAGTTCTCAGTTCTGTAGTCTGTGTACTTAGGCAGAGGTTCTATTCTCATTGTATTCAAGTGTGCGTGTGTGTGTGTGTGTGTGTGTGTGTGTGTGTGTGTGTGTGTGTGTGTGTGTGTGTGTGTGTGCGTGTGTGCGTGTGTGCGTGTGTGCGTGTGTGTGTGTGTGTGTGTGTGTGTGTGTGTGTGTGTGTGTGTGTGTGTGTGTGTGAGTTTTTGGTTGACATTACAGAGAGCCTTTTACACCAGCATGTTGGACACTGTTATCTTCTCCTCAACAGACACTGCTGATGTCATCAGCTATAAAGTGTTGTCTGACATACTCCAAGTCAGACTTGTGCCATGGCACTTGCTTAAAGTACTGAGTTCTATATTATGTGTATTTTGATAGGTAGGGGATCATTACTCACTGTAGTCAGCTGTGTGTGTGTGTGTGTGTGTGTGTGTGTGTGTGTGTGTGTGTGTGTGTGTGTGTGTGTGTGTGTGTGTATGTGGATGTGTGTGGGTGTGTTTGGGTGTGTGTGTGTGTGTGTGTGTATGCGTGTGTGTGTGTGTGTTTGTATGTGTGTGTGCGCGTGTGTGTGAGCTCTTACTTGATATTACAGAGAGCCTTTTACACCATGTGGGAAACTGTTAATACCATATTATTCTCAACAGATGCTGCTGATGTCATCAGCTATATCAGATTTTTGGATATGCAGTACTCTCATCAGGGCAGGGTCAGACACTGGCCTGGAGGCCATGTAGATATCACCTCATCCTATACCAGACAGATTACATTGGTATGGCTTTAACTCTATTCACATACATCATGTCATGGTTTGTAAGCCCTGTGTTATCTTGCTGAGAAAACCCTGTGGTTTCTCCAGCTGATGTATGTGTTTGGTTAGGTACATGCAAAAGAGTGCAATATACTCTTTTACTGTTCTGATGTGGTCTGACTACAGTGCTGTCACACAATTCTAAGATCTGCATATGATGATGTCACGTATGATGTGCACAACATAGGTGTTTAATACCAGTGTGGACACTTGGTGGTCGGAGTTCAGACTGCTGTCTACATGTGTTCCCAGTGCTGGCATCACTAGGTGTCAGCATAGCAGACTGTTGTCATTGCTGTGATTAACATGGAATTCCACTTTTCAGATGAACAATAAAAA
Source organism: Protopterus annectens (assembly GCF_019279795.1). Taxonomy (NCBI): domain Eukaryota; kingdom Metazoa; phylum Chordata; order Ceratodontiformes; family Protopteridae; genus Protopterus; species Protopterus annectens. The sequence continues at coordinate 636,676,105 of NC_056734.1, read as the reverse complement.
AGACGTATCTTGGCATTTAGTTGTAGATTGGGTGTCTTTGTCCCCATTCATTTGTCCATGTTAGATCCTCCTGTACTATGTTATCATCATTGGTGGATAGTGATTGCACCCAATATGCAACAATCAGCAAACTTGGTAAGGCAATGGCCATATACTTTGGCCTGAACTATCGAGAAATAGAGTCCAAACAGTGAAGGGCCAAATACAGATCCCTGGAGTTTGCCAATGGTGACAGCTCTACTGGTACAGGTTGATTAACCAACTTTCACAGTATGTGTTCTGTTGGTGAGCCAATTGGTTATCCATCTATTGATGTAACAGTTAATCCCCAGCTTGGAGGGTTTCTCAATGATGCATGCATGGGTGATTGTGTCAAATCCCTAGGACATATCATGATAGGCAATACGCACTGTCTTACCTTCATCCAGGCCTGTCGCATAGAAGCAATGGCCTGTGACAACATCATAGATTGCCTATGGCATGACACAGTACATAATGTCTGATACAGTGGAATGCACACTTCAGGACACCCTCCACATGGGTTGTATTCCCATATAAGGGTGTACAACATGTATCCATCTGAGTAGAGGGGAAAGCACCTGATACATGAACATATTGAGACATCCAGACCCTCCTCAACTGTGAGGTGGACAAACGTGATCATGGACCTCTTCTACATGTACACTTGTCATATTCTGGCTGTGTGCAACAGACCTGTGTGAGTTGTTAATGCTACATCATGTCTGTTACAGTTTATTGATGTCCTCAAACAGGTCATCAAGGGTATCCATGATGACAACAGTATCATCCTGTGGAACTTGACCAGATCAAGACATTTAACACAAATCCACACTGAGGTATTTATTCAACACTGTCATATGTGGTCATAAACAGCTGTATCACATATGTGGCATCTCAGGAGCAAATATACCCATACTCTACTCTTTGGCAAGCCATTGCATTATTGACATGTTGACATCACTCACACCTGTCTTTTAAATGTGGCAGGATAATTGAAGCAATGTTTGACACTGCAGACATTCAAGTGCATGCAAGTTCAATGTTAACATGTTTCAATGTTTTTGAAAGCACGTTAAAGTAAGCAATGTTTCATATGTTCTACATTATGAAATGCACCTGGTTTACTTACTATCTTGGCTATGTCTTGGTCAAACATCAGATTACTGTTTACATCTTTTCCCAGATCCCTAACTATTGAGTCAACTCTCAGGGGTGTTTTATTGATGAAGCAATTGGCTTGGGTGGATGATTTCCCAAAGGACACTATAATGCATTATTTGCATTGAATTTTAATTCATGGTTTTTGCATCAGTCATTTGTTTCTGTTAGACTCTCTTGTAGAATGTTGGTGTCATGGGAGAAATCTATGATAGCTCCCAATTTACAGTCATCTGTGAAGTTGGTGAGCCAGAAGCTTTTGACATTAGCCTTGACGTCTGAGAAAAAAATGTCAAAAAGGAGTGTGCACAAAACAGAGTTCTGAGGTACTCTGCTGTTGACTGGTCTCTTGGTAGAGGTGGTCTCAATGAACCTTACTTCTTGGATCCTATCTGTCAGCCCAACTGGCAATCCTGAGAGTTATATAGGGATTCATGCCCAGTTCTGAGAGTTTGTCAACAGCACTTGAATGGCCTATTTCATCAAATGCCTTGACCAAGTCAAGGTAGGTGGTGAGTATCATTTTCTCCTCATCCATAGCCATGGTAAACCTCTTGAAGAAGTCTATCAGGTTAAGTAGGCAAGACCTTCCCTTAGTGATGCCAAACTAAGATGAGTCCAGCATATGTAGGTTGGCAATGTCTTTGATGATCATTTCTATGATAATTCATTCCACGGTTTTCCATATTAGATTTGTCAGACTGATGGCTCCGTAGTTACCAGTTTATGGTCCACCCTTATGAAAAAGGATGACTGTTGCAGCCCTCCATTCACGTTGCCTGTAACCTGTTTTAAGGCTGTAGTTTAACAGTGCCACAAGAGGTCCTGCTAGGTCATGTTTTGGGCTATTTAGGAGGCAACCAGGGATATTGTCAGGGCCCACTGAAATAGTGAGTTTGGCCATAGCAAGTACTTCCAGGACCTGACCCTGTTGGTAGTTGGGAAGGATATGCTAGAAGGGATTTCGCAGGGGGTAGTGGGAGGTGGGGCATTCAGAGTTAGAGCTAAGTGTATCAGCCAGTAGATTTGCTATGTCACCTTAATCAGTGAAGGTTGTACAATTTACCAACAGTTCTGCACACTGCTGAGTATTACTTTTAAGATTTTTGATATGGCTGAGAAAGGCCTTGTGATTATTCTTAGCCTATAAGGCTATCCTGACATTGCAACTGGCCATGTTGGACTTCATTAGACCTCTTAGCTTCCTGTTTAGTTGAATCAGGGAGCTCTTGTCTCTATGAGAGGTACTCCTGATTTTGGCCAGGACTTTTTTATTTTATTACATAGCCTGTTAAGGTTAGGACACTACCAGTGTGATTTGTTTCTGGTGTTACATCTGGGCTTACTTCGGGTGGTTTGTTTTTAGGGTTAGATCTGACCTTACTTCTGGTACATACAACAGCCTCAATGTAGGCATTTACATGTTTCTGTAAATAATTCTGCATAGGTAACTTATCACTTAATAGAAAATAGTTTGCTTTAGAATAGTTCCTAATTGTTATGAGTTCATTTAGGTTTCCTAGCTGATTTTTATTTTGAGGGAGGTAGCTCGGTGGTCCGAATTCACTAATGAGGATGTGACATGGGGGGGGGGGTGCAGCAATGCTCTCGTGTTGGTGAGTAATAGGTCTAACATTTCTGATCCTCTGGTGGGAGAGTGCAATATCTGTTCCAACATGATTAGGCTGATAAAGTCCAGGAAATGTGTCTGTTAAGTTAGAGGCAGTGTACGTTTCCCAGTCTGTAAAAGGGTAGTTAAACTCTGCCATGAGTAGTTTACTTGTTTGGATGTTGAGTGCATCTAGTAAGTCTAGGTAAGAGATGTGAGCCTTGTGGGTCATACAGAGTGACCTGCAGCTGACCAGGGCATGGTAGGGACCCTTGTCTATAGAGACTTGGACGTGGCTGAACTCCAGGGCATCACCCTGTGTAGCCAACCTAGATTGAAACACCTCCACCTTTAGTCCCTGTCTGTGTTGCTGTTGATCTAAATGTTGGAAGGCATTACAGCCTTTCACTGCCAGAGTACTTTCTGTGGCTTTAAACTAAGTCTCTGCAATGGCACAGATGTCTACATTTTCCAGAGTGAGGAGGACTTGCAGGGTGTATAGTTTTTTTTTTGTTTAAGCACCTAGCATTGAGTCTTAAAGTTTCTTTTTTTTTTGTGCTATGTTGGTAGTTTCATCATTCTGACATGGCCTAAAAGGCTCTAAAGGGATGGATAAAGTTTTAGCCAATATCCAAAAGGCCAGGGGTAACAGTTGCAGACCATCTTTGGCAAAGCATAGTGGTCTGTTAGCCATGTACGCCCATGCTGATAGATACTGGAGTCCCCTAGAGTGATTCCTGAAACCAAGGCAGTTATTAAAATCATTCATTATCTGGTCATACTGCAAGCTGCCCACATTAGTTTTAGCACCCTTTGTCTGTCAAGTGTTGCAAATATGCACTTGGTAATCGTGACTGAAAATATTTTGTAAGACACAAAACCAACCACAGAAGAAGCCACATGGCAAATTCAAGTCTACACCTGTTGAAAGAAGATCACAGTTACAACAATCTTACTTACCCAGAGCTCTGAGGATGGGACTTTTATATCAGCAAGATCACTGGTTTATAGAGTTTGTAGTACATTATCAATAGCAAGAAACAGGCAGTGGGGGGGTTCATGTAAAAAAAAATGTATATGTCTGTAATATCTTACATAATAATGGAAGTCAAAACGAACATAAAAAATGCTCTTTGATCTATAGGAGTTATTACAATACATTAGGGATAAGCTGTAGGTTAACATCTGTGTATACATAAACTTATGTAAATCCAAAAGGCACGTAGAAAATGACCTAAAATAGTACATACTCCATTAAACCTGATTCACTGCCAGCTAGTAATGAATCAAGTGCAAATGATAAAAAAAATGTACATTTCATACTGCTAAATCAATTTGCCTATGTTATGTGGAACTAAATCTATAACAAAATGAAAGATATGATGTGTGGAAATGGCAAAAAAATGGCAACAAAAGAAAATGAGAATGCAGTAGAAAATATTATACTTACGTGTGTGCTGGATGTATGTATGTATGCATGGAGGAGGAAAAACCTCACCTCCAGGCTCTAATGAAGCTTTAGAAATGGTCAAGAGGAAAGAGAATGAAGCAGCAAGAATGAAAGTGAAAAAAAAATAAAAATTAAAACACTTATAATGAAACATTATACAGCAAAGCTACAGATATCAGTGGGCACTTGTCCTTTCTCCATGATTCAGTGGGATATGCAGGAGTTAGATACTAACTGATTGGGCCTTCAGTATGACAGTGGAACTAGATTTAATACTGCAGAGGTACAGTTTTGATTTAGGATAGGTAGAGTTGATGCATTTAGTTATGGGTTGGGTGGTGCTGGATTCCATTTGGGTAATGCAAGATATTAAGCAGTGTCTGTCCCAGTTTATATATATTGATGTAGTTTTAGTGTTTCTTTTTATTTTCAAATGTAATATACAATATTTGATAATCACTTATTTTCCTGGTAAACCACTTTTTGAATTTCCAAAATAATTCTTTTCATTATGTATTTTCTCTTGGCTGATGAGAAGATATTCGCATTAGACTTTTTCATCTTCTATCTCCTTTCCCACATTGATAGTGCCCTGCTCAACGGCTCCATTACATATCTCCAAAATGCCCCATTTGATCTACAGGTGTGAGTGCCAGGCATTACAGTGATAGGCAAGGGCTCTATGCTCCATGTTCTCCTGCTTGAGAAGCCATATCAAACCTCAACTCTCCCCCCAGCTGTGGGTCTGGCTGTGGGGTGGAGGTAGACCAGCTGCAAGTCATGTGCAGCAACCTACCCTTCCCTCTTCTAGGCTGTTTGCAGACTTCCAGATCAAGGATAGGAGGCATGTGTGTTCTCACTCACACTTCCTGTTTCTGTCTCAACATGATGGTCCCTGCCCAGGGCAGTGTAAGCCAATGTGCCCTCTCCAGACTGATGATACACCCAGTCACTACTAGGTATCACCAGTACTGAGGGACTAGCAGACACCCCCCCCCCCAAGATGAGCAAGCTGCCATCAGCTGCTCAAGTTCATCCTCCATCATCCAGTCTCTCAAATGTGCATGCTGCTAATCTAACACAGTCTGCATTCCTCTACAGCTCTGCACTAAGCTCATCCCATTAGTATTTGCATACTATAACCCATCACATAAATGTATAGATGATCTCAACAGTGTTTATAGATTCAGAGATGTTCCGAGGCTAGTGAGTCTTTGACCATTCACACCTTGGCAGCGCCCTTCATCAGACCATACCTCCTTTCTCTCAGAAAGCTATACCAGTCAGTCCAACAGAAAATTTTGTGGATAACTATACAGTCATTTGGGTTATGTATAAAGGAAGCGAGTGAGTCACATTGCTTAACACACCGAGGAAGTTTATTCCAGTGGTTTGTTTTCAGGTGGTGATTGGTTAAAAATTTGCCCTTCCATTGTATTTTATTTATCTGTTGGTGAGAATTGATATTCTTGGTTCTAGTATTGACATAGCCATTGGTCTTACAGAGGCACAGGAAGTCCAGTGCATCTGGGTATCTAATGGCTGGGTAAATGAGGCAGGGTGAAATCCCCTCAAAAGTCTATAAGATACTGAATAAATGAGATAAATCTTTCACTCTCACTCAATAGTATAGGGACTTTAAGCCTGAGATGATTTTGGTTAGGATCTTTTTGGGTATTTCTAATTGTCTGATATGTTTAGTGAGATATATCCAGAAGGGGGTATTGTTCTCAAAAACTGGTCTGATCAATGCTAAGTATAAGGGAATTATATCTCTTTAGATATTGCAGATATTCTTCTGACAATAAACTGTCTTCTACAAAGCGATGTTCTGACAATGGTTGTCAAATGATGTTAATAAGAGAGGAAATTATCGTCCCAAAGTCCTATGTCCTTGATTACATTTTTGTTTTGTGCTGGAATGTTTTTTATACATATATCTATAATGAGAGGAGGGATTGTCTAAAAAAAGTAATGATAGTTTTGATTTATAGCATTTTGTTTGAGTCCATTTTAGTACATTAAGAGTTTACTAGAAATAGTTTAGTCTTTAGGATTAGAGTGTCAGAGCATGACTTAACAACAGCCTGTAGTTTGTAGTAATCTACAAACTTTGTTCACAAGAAGTCTTGGCTCTCTGCTTGGAGATCTGAGAAGTAAAGGACAAAAAGTAGAAGTCCAACACAAAGCCCCAAGGGACTCAACTGCTCACTTTCATACTTTCTGATGAGGCACCTGCAATCATAGTTCTAACATTTCCCTTATTTTTCAGAACATCTTTGATTTTGCCTCATGTTTTTGCTCTGTCACTCAGATTTTTTTCTGGTACATTTCTGAGGATTATAGTAAATTATACCATGACCCCCCATTAATATTCTAAAACGTGCACGCTGATTGGCCAGCATGCATGTTGTAAATTGACTTATTTTATTTTATTTATTTTATTTTATTTTATTTTACATTTGTTGACCGGGCTAGTCTAGCTGGATATATGTCCATTTTCAGTAGAGGCCCGGGGAGAAAAGCTCCATTCATTGTAACAAGTATCATCATAAAAAGGCATTAAAATGTTACATTAGAAACATAAGTAATTATACTAAGTTAAACAGATAATATAAAAAGAACAAATTTTTTTTTTTTTGTACAGTGAAAGTTAAACAAGGGAAAGGGTGAAGGAAAACAAGAGGTTAATCTGGATTAGTGCAGGAGCAAAGCCATTGTTTATTGAGATAAATTTTCAGTTGTCTTTTAAAATGTAGGAAAGAGGTCAAAGATGTGATATCAGAGGGTAGTGTATTCCATATTTTTCCAACAGAGTTGGAGAATAGACAGTCGCCTGCATAATTGTTGGATTTGGTAATATTAATCTGAAGTTTATTTGAAGAACGTAGTTGTTTCAGGTTATTGTAAGGTGAAATGATGCTAGAAAGTATTGGTGTGTTGGCTGGCTGATATAGAGTCTTATAAGCTATTAAGAGCTGTTGAAGTACAATTTGGTTAGGAAGTTCAATCCAGCCTAGTTCTTTTAAGTTCAAGCAGTGATGAGTTTGAAAAGGAGATCCTACTGCGAATCGAGCTATATTATAATAGGATGTTGCTAGTTTTTTAATGTTCTGTTTGGAAAGATTAGTGTAAATGGGGGAAGCATAGAGAAGAGTAGAGATTAGGTGAGATCTAGCTATGGTGGACCTTGCTGTAGGTGTTAGGAAAGGTTTGATTCTATAAAGGGATCCTATTTTTTTATTAACTAATTTTATTGTGTTGTTGATGTGAGAGTCAAAGTTGAGGTTATTATCAATAGTTATTCCTAATAGTTTTGTGGTCAAGTCAGGAGAAATGAGAGTACCGTCAGAGGAGGTAAGAGTAAAATATGGTGGAGTAGATTTACGAGTAGGTGAAAAAAGTAACAGTTTGTTTTTTTTGGGGTTAAGGAGTAGACAGTGGTGAGAGAACCAGCGTTCGACAGTGTTAAAAGCTTCTTGAGTAAGGGACTGGAGTTCTGTTTGAGAGGTAGCAGTACAGATTATAGTAGAGTCGTCTGCGTATTGTATGCAGGTAGTATATGGGATAGCAGATTGCAGGTCGTTAATGAAGATTGAAAATAGAAGAGGGCCTAATATAGAGCCTTGAGGTACACCTAAAGAGATAGGGAGAAGATTTGAGAGTGAATTTTTCCAGAGTACTGCCTGCTGACGATTTTCAAGGTAAGATGCAAACCAGGATAAGGCATGATGGTCGAGAGCAAGAGATTTTAGTATATGTAGTAGAAGTTTATGATTCACCATATCAAAAGCTTTGGATAGGTCGATGAAGACTGAGCATGATAGATAGTTATTGTTACGGTTAGTGTTGATGGAGTTAGTAAAGGAGAGTAGAGCAGTAGTAGTACTGTGTGAAGGTCTGAAACCATGCTGACAGTTAGAGAGTAGGTTGTTATTGAGAAGGTGATTAAGTATTTGTTTGTGAATACATTTTTCCATGATTTTAGCGATTGGTGAAAGGAGTGCTATTGGTCGAAAATTAGAAAGATCATTGGACTTTCCCCCTTTATGTAGTGGTATGATATGAGATATCTTCCAGATAGAGGGGAAACATCCTTCCTTTATAGATCTGTTAATCAAGATGGAAATAGGGTAGGCTAAGACTTTAGCTCCTACCTGCAGGAATTCTGCAGGCAGTTTGTCTGCAGAGGGAGTGGTAGGTTTTAACTTTTGGAGCAGTGATGAAATAAAGGAAGTAGAAACAGGTTGTAAGTGGAGGGTGGGAGGTGGATTTGATGTAGGTGGAAGTAGGTTAGAGGTATCAGGAGATAGATGACTAGCAAGAGTTTGGATAGTATTTGTGAAGAATGAGTTGAAGTCATTCGCTATTTGTGTAGGGTTCTCGGGGTTAGAGTCCTGGGGGTTAGGTGTAATAGACTGACCAGGAGATAGTAGATTATTAATACTGGCCCAGAATTTTTTAGGTTCCTTACTGGTGGTTTGTTGCAACTGAAGGTAATAGTTCTTTTTGTCTGTCAGGATAGCTCTTTTTGTGCTGTTTCTTAGCTCTCTAAAGTTTTGGCGATCAGTTAGGTTCTTAGTGTTACGCCATTTTGCCCAAGATTTGTTTCTAAGAATGATTCTATGCCTAGTATTATTAGTTAACTAGGGTGCTACTTTTGTTTTGGTTCTGATGGTTCGACTTGGGGCATGTTGGCCCAGGATAGATAAGAATGTGGAGTTGAAGTAGTCTACTGCTTCATTGAGGGGGAGATATTTTAGTGGGGTCCAATTACATTGTTTTAGTTCAGCTTGATAATGTTCAGAGTTAAAATGCTTTTTTGTTCGTAATGTTCTATAAGTGGCAGGTAAAGTTAGATTGGTTTTGTGTCTAATGACATAAGTTAATGAATGGTCACTTAGATCATCTGGAAGGGTACCAGACTGGTAGGTTTGTTGGGGGGTATTAATCAGAATCCAGTCTAAGATGGATTCGTGGTTGTTGGATTTATTAGTTCTGGTAGGACAGTTAATGAGTTGTGTGAAGCCATATAGGTTTATGTGGGAGGTGGGGTTTATACTATTGCAGGAATTCCAATCAATATTAAAGTCTCCTAGAATTAGTGTTTCTTGGGGGAGGTTGTTCGATAGCAAGCTAAGGATACATTCTAGAGTGTTAGTGTTATTTCCTGGGGGGATATATATACAAATGATATTAATAGCTTTACTATGGTTGATTTGAAATTTGGAGCTGATTACTTCTGCATTATTGTCTAGAGGAAGATTCAGATTTATTATACTAATTTGAAGTTGTGTTTTGTAGAGAATTGCTACGCCTCCTCCCTTTTTGGTTTTGCGGTCAAGTCTAAAGATATTATACCCAGGAGGGGTAATTTCATTATCCTTAGTAGTAGGTTTTAGCCATGTTTCTGATAAACATAGGATATCAAATTGGTGAACATCTAAAAGGGCATGGAGTTGAGAAATTTTGTTACAGATGCTTCGTATATTAAGATGAGCTATTGTGAAAGAATTGGTATAGGTGATAGATGATATAGAAGAAGTTTTGTCATGTTTTTTGAAGCTATTGGTATTTGTGTAATGTGGGCCAGGGTTAGGGTGAATATCCCCATGTAACAGTGATTGGAGGAGTTTAAAATATTGGAGCTGGAACTGTTTATGTAAGTTATAGATTAATTTTTTAGTTTTTTGTTTGCTTAGCTTAAGGCGAGCAAGTTTGTGGTATCTGGCAAATAGGTAGTTAGGTTTGGTAGGCAGATTTAAGGTGATTGGAGTGAAAGGTGAGGTAGGTGTAGAGGTATGTTTAGAGGGAAACACAAGAGTAGAGAGGAATGGATGTTCGTAGGAGGTTAGGAGGTAATTAGTTACAAGAGGAGGTAAAAGTAATAAGCAAATAACTGTTCGAAGGTATAGAGGGAGGAATAATGTACACATTTTGTAGGTTAGGGAGGTGAGAGAGGAAGGGAAGAAGATAGAAGTAGAAAAGAGAAATAGCAATATGACTTTAAGTGGTAGAGGGGAGGATAGTTTTGAGAAAGGTGGGTGTGGTATGAGGTGGGAGGGGTTAGGTATGAAGATGAGGAGATTATGTCTGATTGGTGGGGGGTGTGTTTACCGGCAGTATAAGTGTAGGACTACTGGGGGCGGGTGAGATTTGGGGGCAGGGTAGGGGAGCGGAGTGAGCCCGAAGGGCGAACGGAGCGGGTAGAGACAAGAGAGCAGAGTGTGGATGAAGACAATCAGCAAAGTATGGAGAATTCAGCAGGTAAGTCTGGGAGTGAGAGAGTGTAACCACAGGTTTGGACACTGATAGGAAGATGGTCAGGGTGAGAAAGGAGGAGAAAGTAGTAGGAATGGCTAGTGCAAGGAAGGAGTATAGGGGATACTGAGAAAGCTAGGAGCAGAGTAAGGCAAGCTGAGAACAGTGTGAATAAGGTAAGGAATTTATAAATAAGGTCTGAATTATGATGCAAGAAAACTAAGTGTGAGACAACACCAGGAGGTCTGATACTATGGAGCAAAAGGGAGATGCCCAGTTAGAGACCGATAGTCTGAGTGGAAGTGAGGAAAAGCAGAAGAGAGAAAGAAAAGGGGGTTAGAAGTAGCATTTGAAACAATGCAAGACAGAGAAGAAAGGTGTTTGAGAGGGTATGGCTGCTGGCAAACCTGTCTGAGAGGCTTGGTTTTCCAAGCAAGGTTCTCTTCAAGCAGTTAGATAACAGTTTATGTGTACCAGTGTCAATACATACTTTCACTGTCTTTCAAAAGCAAAGTGTGTCTTTGGAAGCTGTTAGAGGTTTCTTTACTTTGCCCTATTGTTCAGTGGTGTCCAGCTGGGAGATAGCAGGTATTTGGTGCAGGGACAGACTGGAAAACAGTTTTAGTACTATAGATAAGGAGAAAAAGAGGTAGTAAGGTAGGCAGCACAAAAAAAAATAAAAGTGGAAATTTCAAACACTCTACAATAGCAAGCAGTAATACAACATAGTAATCATTAATCTGTACAATTCAAATAGTATCAGGTACTATTGTAAAAAAGCAGAGCAATGTATAGCCTAGACAGTGGACTAAATGTATATAAGGTTAGATAAAGAGCTGCAATAATAGCAAGGGAAAACACTTTGTTGAGTTACTTGACCAAATTATATTGCTATATCAAAGATAAATTGCCTAGCATAAGTATTGCAAAAGTCATTATATCATACTGTTACTACTATACAGGCCTTAGAGAGAAATACTGAGACTGTTTAAAAGTCCACACAATACTTAACATCAACAGTTACACAGGTAAGTAAGCGTATTACAAGATAGCAGCACGCCTTCGAGGTTAGTCCGCTGTTCAGAATAATAAATAGAAAGCACTCTAAAGCAAAGGCTCTAATTCAAGTATAATACGTAGATCAGCTACTTTGTAAATCTAAACACATTCTAGCCGAGTATATCGAGCAACAGTAGCAGTAGCTAAAAGTATATATCAGATACGGAGAGCAGTTACTTTGTAAATCTGCGCAAATTCTGGCAGAGTAGATTAAGCAGGTGTAGCAGTAGATAATACAATATTTGATTAAATAAAATGTATACTAATGTAGTAGGGCATCTAGTTTATAGGACAGCCCTACAGTGGTAGGAGTTTAGCACGTGGCAAACGCTATAGCGGTGGTAAGGTCACAGAAAGAGGCTTAGCCTGAAAATTAGCGTAGATACACTACAAGATTTAGTTTAGAACAGTAACGCTTGTAATCAGTCTGGTGAGACTCAGTAGTCGACATAGAGCAATGTGCAGGTGTAGTCTGCAGTATTACACGAGCAAGAAGCCACTAATAATATATGAGCGGCAGATTCAGACGGTATTGGCTTAGGGCTATGATGCTTAGGCTACACTTCGAACAACAACATCAGTTAAGCCAGCTCTTGCTTTTTTTAAAAATAAAACATATAATCAATCTGGCGAGACACTGTTGTCAACGCAAGGTAACTTGCTGATAAAGTTAACAATTCACACTAAACAGCAAGCCTTTAATTAGTATGTATGCGGCAGAGGCAGAAAAGTATTGCTTAAGGTTGTATTACTAACAAACAGTTAAAACAGCAGCTAAGTAACATAAGGTAACACTGAAAATAGGCAGAGTAGACTAAATATGTAGTAAATGTATACTCAGTAACATCGCTGACTATACGAGTATTTATATAGTGTATCAAATCGCATAACAGAGAAAAACACTTACAATACTTAAAGAGTAGACTAAATATGCAGTAAAGATGTACTCACTAACATCGCTGACTATGCGAGCGTTTATACAGTGTATTCGCATAACAGAGAAAAACACTCAAAATACAATGTAAGAAGATATGTCTCACTAACATCGCTGACTATGCAAGTTTTTATACAGTGTATCACGTCGCATAACAGAGAAAACACTTAAAAATACAATGTAAAAAGATATAACATCAAAGAACAAGCGGAGTACCCAGACTGAGCATTTAGTTGCTTACCCAGAATCAAGCTCCGGAGCAGGGAGCACAGCAGCCAGAGGAAGGGTAGTAGAAAAAAGATGGCGACCCTGAGTACGGGGTATACTTATAAGGTGAGATAGGAGGTGAGGGGGGAGGGGGAAAGCCTAGAGGCAGGAATAGGCAGTAGTCGTAAGATAAGAAGATGATGGACAGGTAGTAGGTATGAAAGGTATAGGTTGGAGGAGGAGCTAATAGGACACAATAGTAGAGTGTATGGGGTAGCAGAGAAGATAAGGAGATAAGCAGTATAAGATGAATAGGTGGAGCAGGAGCTAGTGTATGATAGGACTCAAGTTAAAAGAAGGAGAAGATAAGATAACATTAGGTGAGGTAGTGAACAAGCCCTCTAAAAAAGTAGGACAAGAGAATAACAGAGACAAGAGAGCAGAGTGTGGATGAAGACAATCAGCAAAGTATGGAGAATTCAGCAGGTAAGTCTGGGAGTGAGAGAGTGTAACCACAGGTTTGGACACTGATAGGAAGATGGTCAGGGTGAGAAAGGAGGAGAAAGTAGTAGGAATGGATAGTGCAAGGAAGGAGTATAGGGGATACTGAGAAAGCTAGGAGCAGAGTAAGGCAAGCTGAGAACAGTGTGAATAAGGTAAGGAATTTATAAATAAGGTCTGAATTATGATGCAAGAAAACTAAGTGTGAGACAACACCAGGAGGTCTGATACTATGGAGCAAAAGGGAGATGCCCAGTTAGAGACCGATAGTCTGAGTGGAAGTGAGGAAAAGCAGAAGAGAGAAAGAAAGGGGGTTAGAAGTAGCATTTGAAACAATGCAAGACAGAGAAGAAAGGTGTTTGAGAGGGTATGGCTGCTGGCAAACCTGTCTGAGAGGCTTGGTTTTCCAAGCAAGGGTCTCTTCAAGCAGTTAGATAACAGTTTATGTGTACCAGTGTCAATACATACTTTCACTGTCTTTCAAAAGCAAAGTGTGTCTTTGGAAGCTGTTAGAGGTTTCTTTACTTTGCCCTATTGTTCAGTGGTGTCCAGCTGGGAGATAGCAGGTATTTGGTGCAGGGACAGACTGGAAAACAGTTTTAGTATTTCACTGTCTTTCAAAAGCAAAGTGTGTCTTTGGAAGCTGTTAGAGGTTTCTTTACTTTGCCCTATTGTTCAGTGGTGTCCAGCTGGGAGATAGCAGGTATTTGGTGCAGGGACAGACTGGAAAACAGTTTTAGTACCAGAATCAAGCTCCGGAGCAGGGAGCACAGCAGCCAGAGGAAGGGTAGTAGAAAAAAGACTTATACTCCGGTCACCCGGACTTTTTCCATTAGTATAAGTCTTTTTTAAAACACTGTCTCGCTATGTTAAAGGAGTTTAACATAGCGACACAAGTTTAAAAAAAGCAACGGAGATGTCCGTTGCTTTTTTTAAAGCTGTCTCGCTATGTTAAACTCCTTTAACATAGCGACACAGTGTGTAAAAAGCAACGGAGATCTTGCTTTCTCCGTTGCTTTTTTTTTTAAACCTGTCTCGCTATGTTAAATGGGTTTAACATAGTGAGACAGCTTTAAAATAAGCAACGGAGATCTTGCTTTCTCCGTTGCTTTTTTCAAAACTGTCTCGCTATGTTAAATGGGTTTAACATAGCGAGACAGCTTTAAAATAAGCAACGGAGATCTTGCTTTCTCCGTTGCTTTTTTCAAAACTGTCTCGCTATGTTAAATGGGTTTAACATAGCGAGACAGCTTTAAAATAAGCAACGGAGATCTCCGTTGCTTTTTTTAAAGCTGTCTCGTTATGTTAAACCCATTTAACATAGCGAAACAGTAAAAAGCAACGGAGAAGATCTCCGTTGCTTTTGCCCACAGCTCTGATGTACTGCGTAGGCTTACGCATGCGCAGTACATCAGAACTGCCGCGGATAACAGACAGCGGCGGAAGGGCAGCGAGGAGGCATTATACAATGCCATTATTTAAGAAAAGTAATTATTATTTTTCTTAAATAATGTCATTGTATATAATAACCACTTCTGGGTGTGGGTAATGCTGGATTTACCCACGGTTGGCTTTATTTGGTCACGCCAACCGTGGGTAAATCCAGCATTACCCACACCCAGGCGTGGGTTATTGCTATAATCAGTCATGACAGAGTTGTTGGATTTGCGTATGTTTTATTCTTTAGGAAATGCATGTTAATGCAAAATTCATTGTTCTACTGGCTTACTAACTAAATTAAGGAAATATTTAAAAGCTGTCCTTGATTTTTTGCCTTTGTCCTTCACTATTTTTTAGCATTGTCATTGATTCTTGACAAAGAAGTTGAGAGTTGTACCTGCATCTTACA
This sequence comes from Protopterus annectens, assembly GCF_019279795.1. NCBI lineage: Eukaryota > Metazoa > Chordata > Ceratodontiformes > Protopteridae > Protopterus > Protopterus annectens. The sequence continues at coordinate 636,661,056 of NC_056734.1, read as the reverse complement.
CTGTGTGAGTTTTATACTTCAGACAGTTTGTTATTCATCTTATCACACAGGGTTTGATTTTCAGAACATTTAGCTTTTGTGTGATGCTACCATGGGGAATGATGTTGAAGGCCTTGGCTAGTTCAAGCTACATCATGTGTAGTACATAGCCATCATGTACAGACTCCATAACCCTTTTAAGGATGTTTAGCAGATTCACAAAAAACAAACTTTTTGAAGTCAGGTCTAATAAGATTCTGAATATTTTAGTTTATGAGGTCAGTTATAATATGTTAAATGGCTTTGCAGATGAGACTTATAACACTGATAGGTAGAATTTAACTCCAGCCATCTCTTCCATCCTGTCTCCTCTTCTTCAGTCTTTTACTCTATTAGCTGAAGAAAATTCATTTATAAACTGCCAAATCTCCCTCCTCACATATTTTTATTTTTTTCTGTTTGTTATGTTTCTTCCTCTCTGCCACCTACTTTATATGCCATACTGTTTTGATACAAATATGCATTGATTTATCATATGATATTGTTATACAACAGTTCTACAAGTTGCTTTCTTTAAATTAGATATAATAAATAATTTGTTATTCTTCTGTTAGCAGCTGAAACAAATGCACATACTAAATTTATTGCAAATATATCTTTTTCAACAAACTGATACTTGAGCAAATCTCTCTCACTCTCTCTCTCACTGTCTGTCTATAGATATTTTGAATGTCTTTACAATTTTTAATGTTTCACCTAATTTTTCTTATTTTTCCATTAAAATCATTAATACATATGTGGTGTGGAATGTCATACCTCTAGCAGCCTACACACAGAGCTTTGTCTAAAAAATAAACTTAAAAAGCATAAGATAAACAAGTGTAAATATTTTAAAAATGTAAGCCATTAAAAGTCTTCAAGTAGCAATGTTATCAGTAAGAAGTAAAAGTCAGTACAATAAGAATTATAATATATTATAATGCAAACAAACCCAAAATTATGTTTTTTTTGTTAAACTTTCACAAACAAATTGTCATATCTTGGAAACTGTATTACCTAGGCATATATTGTTAGAATGTTTTTGTTAATCAGACATGGGCTTTCAAGTGGCAACAAAAATTCCTCTTGGGGTGCAGGTTTATTGAGATATTTAAAGAAATATGAAAGCATATGATTAATGGAATAATTAGCAATATAAATATCAGTGAATTTCTGTAAAAATGAACAACTTACAGTGCAAATATCAAACAGTTTTCTTCACGAACTACTAAGGTTTCATCTGATGTTATGCAGTAGTTTGTATGTCACTTGTTTTTAGAAATATTAAGTACATAAGGAAATATTGTTTATTTTTATAATTACTAGCAAGCAACTAGCAGTATCTCAGGTATAGTGTGATATAAATGGACATCGTTCATAGGTTCATTGGTTAGTACTAGGCTATCGGCCGTAGGGCCTATACAAGCCTAGCCATAATAATTCCCTGGCTATTTCTTCCCACACTATTTACTTCCCTGGACCCCTGTCTAGCAGGGCAACTTACATGATCCCTGGGGTGGATTTCCTTTCTCCCATCCAATCGTCAAGGTTCCTTTTGAAGAGGGCCAAAGAGGCACTCTGCTTGACATATATGGCCAGTCTATTCCAGAGTCTGGGGAGTGTCTGGGTCAGGAACTTATCCCTCCAGCATGTTTTGTTTATTGTGATGACAAGGTTTAGATCCCTATGTGTGGCTCTGAGGGATTGGGATTTCTTTAAGTGTAGTATGTTCAACAGCTCTGGGTTTGACATGGCCTTGTATGTTAAGCAAAGATCACCTCTGAGTAGACAATATGTGAGAGAGTATAGCTGGAGTTTCTTAAGGCGGTCAGCATAGGGCATCTTCTTTAGGCCTGTGATTCTTTTAGTGAGGTATTTCTGCGGCCTTTATAGTTGTTGCAGATGTCTTGAGATGTACATACCAAACAGGCCATTGTATTCTATAATGGGTCTAATGAGGGATGAGTACAGTGGGACAATGACTTCCTTTTTTCTGGAAGAAAAGCCCTTAGTGATGAGGTGTGCCACATAGAAGGATTTCCTGACTGTTGTGGCGATGTGGTTATCGAAGGTGAGACCACTGTCCACCTGTGTCCCTAAGTCTCTTATCACACTTTTGGTGTTTAGTGTACTGCTACCTATGTGGTAATTCATGGGAACATGTTTTTTTTCGCAAAGGAGATAACTATACATTTCTTGGCATTGAGCTTGAGCCCATGGCTCTGGCACCAAGCATTTGTTTCTGTAAGGCCCTTTTGTAGAGTATCCATATCATTTGGGGATTCAGTAATGGCTCCCAGTTTGCAGTCATCTGCAAACTTTGTTAGACAGAGTTCCTTAGTGTTGGCCTGTACTTCAAAGAAGTAAATGCCAAACAAGAGTGTTCCCATGACTGAACCCTGAAGTACTCTACTTGTCACTTGTCTGGAGCTGGATTTTTAGTCAGCTACTTTTACAGTGTGGGTTCTGTCAGCCAGTTGGCAACCCATTGAGTGACGTAGGGATTAATGCCCCAGCTTAGTAAGTCTATCTATGATTTCAGAGTGGGGGGGTGGTGTCAAAGGCCTTGGCGAAGTCCAGATAGGCTGTGTGGACTGCCTTACCCTCGTCCACAGCTCTAGAGACTGATTTGAAGAAGTCAATCAAGGTCAGGAGACAGGATCGGCCCTTCACGAACCCAAACTGGGTGGGGTCCAATGCTTGAAGGTTGCCAATGTCCTTGTTCATAAGTTCCATGATAATACATTCCATGGCCTTGCAGATCACACTCATCAGACTGATGGGGTGGTAGTTCCTGGGATCCAAGTTGGATCCCCCCTTGTGGAGTGGGATAACTGCAGCTGTGTGCCACTCAGTGGGCATGAAGCCTGAGGTGAGGCTATGATTAAACATGACACTTAGGTAAGGTGCCAGTTCATTTTGTAGTTCATGTAGTACACAGCCCGGGATGTCATCTGGTCCCATGGATGCTGTATTCTTAGCTTTGGAGAGTGTGTTTTTACCTGTGTGGCCATTATTGCTGGAATTTGACAATCTTCCAGTATTGCGATGAGCCATTTAGGGGGTGAGAGGGGGTTGAAGTTGGCACTGAATTGATCTGCCAGGATATTGGCAATATCCTTGGGATCAGTATATTTAATGCCATTCTATTGTAGCTCAGAGCAGATCTGAGCATTGCCATTTAGATTCTTGACATAGTTATAGAATGCCTTGTGGTTGTCTTTGGAATCTTTGGCAATTTTATTTTCGTAACTAGCTTTGGAGGATTTTATGAGGGATCTCAGCTTCTAACTGAGGCTGGTAAGGGAGTTTTTTGCATCCTGGGATTTTCCTCTTTTCTGCAAGTTTCTTCTTTTTGTTGTAAAGTTTGTTTATGGCAGAGGACCACCAGATTGGCTTCCTTTTTTTTTGGAGGAGAGTATCTTGGTTCTTTTCGGGATGGCACAATTCATGCATGAGTGGATGTGCTCGTACAGTGCCTTAGTGTAAGATTCAGCAGTCGAACTTTCAGTTCCCATCTGCATGGGTGTCATGAAGTTTGTCACTTCTGACTTGAGTAGCATGAAGTTGGCTTTGGAGAAGTTTTTTATGGAGGTTTCAATACCAGGGGGTAGGGGTGGGATGTGGATGTTGAGGGTGATTAGCTTATGGTCAGACCTGACCAACAAGGGGGTGACCATAGGTGTGGAGCATTGATTTCCCATGTTGGTAATGACCAGGTCTAGGATATTGGAGCCCCTGGTGGGACTATGGATTAGTTGATCCAGGGCATTGGAATTTATGAATTCCAAGAACCACTGGGCAAAGGTGTTGTTACATGAGTAGTTTTCCCAGTTAATGGCACAGTAGTTGAAATCACCCAGTATTAGGGTGTTTGGTTGTATCTTAATATTTTCCGGTATGTTTAGAAAGGTGTAGTGAGAATCTTGGGGCATGGTGGGGGATCTGTAGCAAGCTACAATTTGGATTGCAGTCTTACCTAGTGTTAGTTGCACCTGGAGAATTTCAGATGCATTGTGTTGGGCAACTAGCCTGGTGGTGTGAATATCCTTGGTGAATATGGACACTCCTCCACCTTTAGTGTTTTGGTCCTGGTTTGGTGGCCGAAAAGTGTGGTAAGAGTTGCAGCCTGGTATTGCAGGGGCGGTCTCTGGAGCCTTGACAAACAACCATACGCTCCGCAAGGATGGCATGCAGGGTCAAGCCAACAATGTAAACCACCAACGACCAGCAAAAAACGATAGTGAACATGCAGTAATGAAGAAATAATGATTATTTATTTATAATTCCTTCAAATCCAGACTGGTTTTGGCTATTCCGCCTTTATCAATGAATACAATAAAGTTTTTTTGAATGAAATGAAGCAGCCTGCATTTATACTAGTCTCTGATTACCTGGAAGCAATATTACAGCACCACCCAGTGGCATTATTTCTTCATTACTGCGTGTTCACTATCGTTTTTTGCTGGTTGTTGGTGGTTTACACTCTGGAGCCTTGAACCAGGTTTCAGTTACTTCACAGATATCGATGTTCTCCATTTTTAGGAGTGCCTCAAGAGAGTCAATGACTTTTCTGTCTTCCACCACGGTATTTCACACCGTACCCCTCAATAATATGAAGGGGTCTCAGTTATGTAAATATGAACGTAAATATGAAAATATGAATAATAAGAGACAAATTAATTGATTAATTTCTGTACCGCAGGACATCCAAGATTAAAAATCTTAGTTTCATTTTATTACTAATTCTTTGCACTTTCTAATGCTCCACATTGTTAGCTGATAAGTCACTTTGTTAAAAAAGCCAGAACCAAAAAAGGCCTAGACATGATAAGGAGCTATGAGTGTGAACTGGAAGTATACAAAAATGATATTATAGGATTGAGTGAGTTATCCTCCTTGGGTGATGCTGGAATTGGACCTGATGGATCAGTGCACTAGCAAAAAACAAATAAATAAATATGTTTCCTGACAGCATTGCATTTTTATTTTATCAGTGTTTCTGTTCTATAATGGCAAGTTTGATAAAAAGCAAAATATCATCCAAAAGGAGATTTGAACCCATTATGTTGTTCCATGCCATTCTTGTAAACACAAGCATTAAGTAGGTGAGCAATAACAAGAGCCATAGCAAAGGGGTAAGGGAAACACATATCAGGGAATGTTATACAAGAACATGATATAAGCAGCAATTAAAGTACTGGCCTCAAGGGAAATTAAGTCAGGTCTTACTCCAGTGCAAGTCTCTTTAACACAGTATTATTTAAGTGAACTATCATAGAAGTCATACTGAAAATATCAGGTAATCACATATCAGGAGAATTCTATGCAAAAACATACTCAAAGCAGTAATCAAAAGGCAGGCCTTAAAGGAATTCTGTCCAAGACTTCCCCCAGTGAAACTGTCTTCAACACTTTTAACTAAGACAGCTTTTGCAAGAGTATATTGAAGGGTTCAGGGAAACACACATCAGCACAGAATTACACAAGAATATAGCAGGATCAGTAATCAATAGCCCACAAAGGAGTTAAGCCCCTGACTTTTTCCCATGAGAATCTCTTAAACACAGCATTAACTGAGCTAATGCAAGAGTTATACTGATGTGATGAGTGAAACACACGTAAGTGGAACGTTACTCAAGCTCATAGAGTAAGTAGCAATCAAAAGTTTGGCCTCAAGGAAATGGAACCTATCACTTTCTTCAGTGGTGTACTCAGAACCACAGTATTATGAAGTTGGTGTGCTGTGGGAAGCACATATGAGGGGAATGTTACACGTGGACAGAATGGAGATATAAAAGTAAAAAAAACGGATATAACCATGAGAGGTTTGCAACACCTCAGTAAGAGCATTGATAGTTTACAACTCAGTTCGTTAACCAGCTGAGTTATGGCAGCAGTCAAAATAAAGACATATGCATTACTCCATTACATATTTGACAACCAACTCTTAACGGTGCTCAACTCATATGTGTAACTGATGTGAATATAAACAGCACATGACATAGCTTGGACTTCATTTTTGCTTTGCCATGAGAAGTGCCATTTCTCATTTGTTGTGTATTAACATCAAGGGTGCTCTCCATGATCTGCAGCACATTGTAAATCCACAAAACTGAGTGTTGTATGAGCAATTCGGGGCCATGTGTCTAATGTATTTATCTGTATCTTGACCAGATTAAAGATCGGAAATGAAAGTGTAGAACAGAGGTGAAAAGGGGAAAGGGGAAAGCAGAAGGTGAGTAAACAAGGAAAGGGAAAGACAGCGGTGAGGTAGGAGGAATCATTTTTTTTTTCTTTTTTTTTTTTTTTGGAACAGGTGCCCCCTGGGGAAGGAAGGAAAGTAAGAGGAAGGTAAGATGATTACGTTAGATTGAAGGGTAAGGCTAACAGAGTGTGTGGTATTACAATGAGAGAGGGGAAAACACAATGTAAAAGGAGACATCAAATAAACAGAGTGAAGACAATGGTGTGGGTAGGATTCTTAAACCAACAGGAGTGGGCAGGGACACAAAAAGGAAGGTAGTACCTGGCAGGGGGGATAGGACTAGGTATTTTCAGATGCATTCACTGACAGTTGAGAAACAGTGAGAGAGTACTTGTTCTCTTGGGTGTTGTCACAACTGGGTCCTGGCTAAGAAGGTGGATCCAGCACTGGACAGGGACACAACTCAATGAGTCACCAGTGCATGGTCTGTATGCGGTCAATGCAGGCATGCAAACTTCAGTCAATGAACCCCACCCCTGCAATGTCTGTCAGCTACTGATGAGTGACAAATGTGTTACTTCTGCTCACACTGCTACTGGTAGGTACCTCTGTACTGTGGCAGGTTGGGACCCAGGTATGCTGGCCAGTTCGAGTGGCGGTAGTGCTATCAGTGCTGTTGCTGCTACCTGTGGGGTCCAACAAGTCTTGTCAGTGGGCCAACTGCAGATTGCTGTACTGCTGGATATAATAGTAAAATAAATGGAGACAAACCAAAAATAAACACAACAAATTATGTAATAGAAAGGACAGTGACAAAGAGAGTGGGGAAAAGAAAAAGAACCATGAAAACTGTATTCTAACTATTGTTGCTAATGAGCTTATGGTACAGTTAAACAAAATATACTTTGCAAAGCATTAAATGCATTAAATAATCATGGGTGTCAGAAGCCTTTTCTTCCAGATTACACATATACAAATAGACATCTCTTCCTTTTTAACCATAGCAGTGGGTGCCACCCCCGGGGATCTATTCTGGACCCAGTCCTTTTCAAAATATTTATAAACAAACTCACACTGTATGTAAAGATGCAACCAACATCCAGTATGCAGATGACTCATCCCTAATCTTCTCCAAAAAGAATTTGGAAAAATTGCAATGGATTACGCAAGATCCCTTCTCTATATTGAAAGTTAGCTCCATGACTAAAATTTGCTTCTAACCCACCAAAAACAATTTAATCTAATTCTATTTACCCCCAAGCAAGTCTCTTACTAGAAGAATCTTTTAAACATAATATAGTCCAGCTGTACCAAAATCAAACTAGCAACTCATGCAAACTTGTAGGAATCATAACTGGTGAAAAATTGAAATGTGATTTTTATCTAAAACAAGCAGTAAAAAAACAAAAACTTGGTGCCCTTTATGGATAAAACACTCTCTTATAGATGACACAAGGCAAATAATACCTCAACTTTACTTACTCCCCACCCTTTCATATGGTGCTCGCATTTTCAGAAATCTGCAAGCCAATGAATCCCACCTACTTGAACAATGTTACAATAAAACAACATTTGCTGCAAATATTCCATACAGAACATACCACTGCTTAGCTCTAAAACAGCTTCAGTGGACTGAACTGTAACATGCCCTAACAATTCTTTTGATAGTCACTACACACAACAATTTAAAGAAATGCACCACCACCAGCAAAATAATTCATCACTACTCCACCAATAGAACCCTTCGTTCAAGAGACAAACTCATATTACAAGTCAGAAAATCTGCTGGTGATTCTCTCTACTCCTCCTATGTATCAAAAATCTGAACACCATCTCGCTCAACCTAAAATAAATCCATAACCTCATAACGTTCAGTGTCTTAAATAACATCTCATGGAAACGTTGTCATGTTTATACCACCCACCAGTGTGATACATCTTTTCCTATATACACACTAAACTCATTCTCCAAATGCCATAGAAATCCAGCAACACTTAATTCCTATTGACAGTCTTTAATCTACCATCTTCTGGCTATCTCCTCTTTTCTAATGAATCATCTTGAGCTAATAATATCCTTTCTCTAACCCCCCCCCCATTAAAACATCTCTCCTACATACCTCAAACTTACTTCACTATGTTGTTCTATCTTTCAGCTCAATATATCTATGTCTATGTGCTGCCATTCTACTGTACTTCAAATCTAGTCTTCTGTCTTACCACTAAATAGCCCACAATCTACTTACCACTCAATAGCCCACCATCTATTTACCATTTTATTTCTGTACCATTAAAATACTCCTTGCTTTTCTTTTATTCCACCTATAGCAGCCAAATCACTCATGTCTAAATTGAGAAAATACTGTTAATATTGGCCATTGTACTTTAGTTGTTATGTTTTTTTTTTTTTTGCTAATTGTTCATACATATTCTGTTCCTCTCTTCTTGCTGATTAATTAACGGCTATAGCCATAGATGTAACATGTACAATGCAAATAACATATTTCTGTATTGCAAAAGATCTAATTAGTTGTTCTTGATGTTCAGGTATTTTATTTCTTATCTCTTTTGGTTTTAATAGTTAGCACTACCTAAACTACCCGCACATTGCTAAAACACTCACTTTTCATCTTCTAACCATTAACCTGCAGTTGTTTGTATTATTTCATTAGACCTATAAGCTTCTTTCTTAATGTAATAATTTTCCAAACCTAATGTATGCATTTTCTGTGAAGCTTTTCTCCATGGGCCTCTGCTGATAGGTGCCTTTTGTCCAGTTGGACCATCCTAGTTAACAAAGACTAGTAACTAACTAACTAACTAAATAAATAAATAAATGGTATATACCTATTTCAGGGTGCCATCTGTAAGAGCTAATGTTCATATGAGTGAACATTCTTTTTCCATTGTTCCCTTGTTTTTCAGCCTTTTAGCTGCTTTATATGTGTGATTGTGATACAGCGAGTTCTGGGAATTTGCCCCTACTTTGCTGTTGTGTGATCTCAGAGTTGGTATATTTAGGTAGCATGAAATTAACAAAGGGTAGTAAATAAATATATAAATATATATATATATATATATATATATATATATATATATATATATATATATACATATATATGGTTGCAGTCTATAAGAGCTAAAGTTCATATGAATGAACACACTTTTTGTCTTGCTTTTAAGCATTTCAGGTGTTCTATGTGCAAAATTGTGGTATAGTAGGGTCGGGAAATTTACAGGGGAGACTCAAGGCAGTATTTATAATACCAGGGGAAATCTGGAGAGGGCAAGGATTCACCTGAGCTGCCACCCGCTGAAGCAGATGAGACCTCATTTTAACATCACGTCTAAAGAAAGGCACACTCAAAAGTACAACACCCCTCTTTATGCTGCACTGTAGTGCCAGTAATTGATTTTCCTAGCGTGGGAACATAACCCACAGACTACTGCACTAAAGGCAATTGTGCTAACTGGGGCACCACTGACACTTCAATGTTGAATCGTACAGTACACCACTGGGACTTTTAAACTGAAACTAACTGTAACACAATTGTTTAATTTCTAAATCCATAACTTAATTCACAGATTTTTTACCATATATACAAATGTCATTGTTATGAAACTGAACTTGTTTTCCGTGAGTAAGTTATGGCTTGTACTTTTATTTGCAGTCAAAGAATGTGATTATATATTGAAGATGCATTTAGGGGTTTATCTAATAATCTTGAAAAATGTTCCATGTTGCTGAGTGTTCTACCCCAACTAACAAGCCCTTACATACATACACACATGCATGCAATTAATGAGTAAATAAATAAATATCTCCCTTTCCCACAATAAATGCTTCCCTAGACCACATACATATTTCATAGTTTATGTTCAGTAGTTTTATTCCAAATGTTTATCTAACTCATTCATCTGATTAAATGGTGCAATTTTCCTGTGAATGGACAATCTTTGAGCACATAAATAAATATTACATTAAAGTGCATCACACATACTCTGAGATTCACCATGGATATTAAGAGCTATAGTCAAAAGGAGATATTTATACGAACATAGAAAACAAGATTCTGAGACATTAGCCACAAAAATAAAGACCTCATTGCTGGCTAATCTATGTCTCTGAATCTCCGGCAGTTACCATGAGTGCAAATCACCCCCGGTGGCCCATACATTGTGTTGGCACAAGCACCCACCTCATTCACTGTGCCACAGACATGAGTACATTCAAACACATGCACACACATACATGCACACACACACACACACACACACACACACACACATACATACACACACACACACCCACACACACAAGTGCACATACATAGAACCCACACACATACACACACACAGATGTGCAAACATAGAGCACACACACACACACACACACACACACACACACACACACACACACACACACACACACACACACACACACACACAAACACATGTGCATGCACACACATACAGAAAACACAAATACCCAAAACACACACACACACACACACACACACACACACACACACACACACACACACACACACACACACACACACAAGTGCACATACATAGAACCCACACATACACACACACAGATGTGCATACATAGAGCACACACACACACACACACACACACACACACACACACACACACACACACACATACACTGAAATACCTCCTAATTATCCCTGAGTTGACTAGACATCCGCAATGTATCTTCCAATAATTATCATTAGTCAACAATGTCAGATAGCAGAGTTTCATTGTTTATATAGCTGAGAAAGTGCATAGTTTTATTCTAAATACCTAATATGTTGCTCTGTGAACATTTGAAGTGCCTCAGAGCTAAACTGAAAAAATCTCCCTGGTGTCATATGGTGTTCCTTGTGGCTTCATCCTGAATCTTCAGCATGGCCATTTCAGCTGGACACATCTCCATCCTTCATAACTGTTTCTGAGTTTGCCCCTGCTTTGCTCCTTGTATGTCATGTTACAATTATCATCAGTAATACCTGACTTTAAGACTTTTATACTTTTTATGGTTCATTATTAATGAGCTGCTTACTGTGCCCCTGGTACAGGGCTTGAAGCAGTAATTTTAAGCAACAATTTAAAGAGTATCCCTGGCATCTAGTGGTGGTGCAGAGAACTAAAGCCCTGTATTTTTTACACATTGCTTTGTGTATTAAAGGTGCAGGGTTTAAAGATTTTTACCTAATTTATAGTAGGGTTACCACCTGTCCCACTTTGCGAAGGACAGTCCCTCTTTGGGCAGTTGTGTCCTGACAAAAAATCTTAAAAATGGCAAATGTCCTGAGATTTTAGGACTAAATTATTTCCTATATTTTATGTAATAGTTGCATAAAACAGTTATTCTGTATCTAAAATACCTAAATGTTATAAGAAACAGAATAAGCAACTAAAATGCTACAAGAATAAGCTTTTATTTAGGCAAAAAAGTTAAGTTCTATCTTTCGTACTGACCGTGGGTATGTGTCGCCCTGTAAAATCTGATGTTTGTACCAAAAATGTCCCACTTTGGCCATTTGAAAAGGTGGCAACCCTAATTTATAGTGCCCCCAATGTATTTTATGCTGTAGAACTGTTGTTCTACTTACTTTTAAAGTTTCTTATAACTTCCTGTGTGCTTACTGCCTCTCCCCCCACAATAGTGCAGGATTTGCTTGTTAGTGTATGGGAGTTTAGAAGTATGACACACACACACACACACACACACACACACACACACACACACACACACGCACGCACGCACACACGCACGCATGCGCACGCACACACACACGCACACACACACACACACACACACACACACACACACACACACACACACACACACACACACACACACACACACACACACGTGCATTCACCTGAATCCACTCATCTCTCTGTATACACTGGCCTGTGCACTTAAATGCATACACAAATATCACACACCCTCCATCTCTGTCTACTAAACTCTCCTGTACTTACCTCTAACACAATTTCACCAACTGAAAGTAATAGGTAAAGTCTAGCTTTGTGCTATGTTCATTAACATGACCAGCTGAGTCAAATGGTTCTCTAAAATTGCTTTTCTGTGTAAATGCCTTACCAAAGGCTTTTCTTGGGGAGAGAACATAGCTGATTAGTATGGACCACTCCACTAGAATGCCTCATTAGCATTTGCTGTTGGCTGCATAGACAACCTAACACACTGTAGCTCCTCTTTGGGAAGAAAACTGCAGAATAGCTTCTCTGAATTGGAAATGGTTACTAAGAGGGATAAAAATCTTATGGAAACCTTTTTGAATCTCCCCCTGGGATTCAAAAATGTGTGCATACCAAAAGCTACTACAGAACGTATGGTACTGAGTAATGCATTTCAGATGTCATTGGTCAAGAAGAAGGAGTTTAAAACATTGAGCATTGCCTATTCAAAAAAATCTGCTTGCATAAATGGCAGTACCAATAAGGAAAGAGGAGCTTTGTGAGTGTGGATAAAGAATTATCAAAATGCAGTAGCAAGTATTTTGTGTGCACAATCATCTACTTATGGAAAGTAAAAATTTCTGAGGCTCCCAGAATACCTGTAAGCCACAATAAGTGACTTATGACAATGTCTTTATGAAGTTTTATTCATTGAAATAGGGAGCAAATGTAATTTTATTTATTTATTTTATTTATTTTTATTTTATTTTACATGTGTTAACCAGGGGTATCTGACTGAGCCGAAAAGGCCCTTTTTCAGCAGAGGCCTGGGGAGAAAAGCTACACTTAGAAAAATTACAGATACATCTCATCCAGAAAAAAAGAGGTCATTGTTCCCCTCTACTCATCACTCATTAGACCCATTATAGAGTACAACACCCCTTTTGGTATGTACCTCACAAGACATCTACAACAACTGGAAAGGCCGCAAAAATACCTCACAAAGAGGATTACTGGCCTCAAACAGATGCCTTACGCAGACCGTCTCAAAAAACTTCAGCTTTACTCCGTCACATATCACCTACTCAGAGGCGATCTCTGCCTAACATACAAAGCTATGTCAAACCCAGAGTTGTTGGACATGCTCCACTTAAAGAAATCCCAATCCCTCTGAGCTACATGCTCTAGGGACCTAAACCTTATCACCACAATAAACAGAACATGCTGGAGGTATAGATTCCTGTCCCAGAGACTTCCCATACTCTGGAACAGACTACCTATCTATGTCAAACAGAGCTCCTCATTAGCACTCTTCAAGAAAAATCTTGATGATTGGATGGATAATAAGAAATTCACCCTGGGGATCACTTCTGTGGTTCTGCTTGACAGGGGCACAGGAAAATAATTTTCTTGGGTGGCGAAAGCCAGGGTACCATTTTGGCTAGGCTTGTATAGGCCCTAGGGCCAATAACCTAGTACCTACCTATGAACCTATGAGATACATTTAGATATTTAGACATGATCAGTATACAAACAAATTACAACAGGCATGTTTTTACAGTGGTATGCAGAATCAAATGAGCTGATTATTTATGATTAATTATGATGCAGTATTCATATTAAAGTCAGAACGGGGGAAGAGTAAGCAAAGTAATATACAGAAGGACACAGGGAAGGATAGTGTGAGAATGAGAGAAAGTTAATGTAAATTTTTTTTAGGGACAGGATCACATTTTCCTTTTTTTCCAAGAAGGATTAATTGGAAAGCATCAGGGAATGGAAACATGGTATTGGTAAGGCAGCAGAGTAACACAAACAAATAAACAAACAGACAAAGAACTAGAGGGGAGATGCTGACATAAAGGGGGAGGGAGATGAAAATGGAAATATGTGCATACTGACAGATGTAAGATTGGTGATGAAGACTCAACAACAATTGGGGAAGGCGCCAGGAGGTACACAAGTAAGGGAAATGCCATGATGGGGGAAAGAGCAAATTCCCAGCTACTAATTGCTCTGACTGCATAGGAGCCAAGAAAAGGCCAATCTACACCAAGACTGCACTATCTACAAGTCCTTGCCTTGGATGGCACATGAGGCTGTGTTAGATAGTAATGTAACCCTGTAAACTATACAAGTACCCTGTCCAGGTGGCCACTGTCAACATCAAGTTGCCAGTCCACAAACTCTTCTATCATCTCTTCCAGCTTCTACTGAGTAATCAATTATGAACCACTGACAGTGTCACCAGAGGGAACTACAGCACTCCATTCTGGATGTCAAACACCAGAGACCACCACATTTGGGTCATCCATGCTGCAGGACCTCCACCCTTCTGATGGAGAAGCACTCCAGAAGGGCCATGAGATGGACGGACATGATAGTGTACTGGGGACTACTACAACTCCACAAGCTCAGCTGCATCTGACACTGTAGGAAATAATATCATAAATGAAAAGAAATAAAAATCAAAGAGCAATAGAAAAGAAAGATAGTTACAAAAGCAGAAAGAGACAAGAGAGATAGAGAGAAAAAAAAACATTATTAGTCTGGCAGCATCTGATGATTAGTCTTAAAGATACCTACAAATGGACAAACCAGCTGCTTGGTATGTTATTCTGCCTGGGTCAATAATGCTGACTAGGTGCAGAATTTCATTTGGCCTGATTATAACCTGATAAATGAGGTGGTATTGTGATTATGAACCACAGTGACTACATGTACAAAATGAAAGACATTTTGTTAAGCAACTGTTACAATAGGAGCTCTTTAAGTGAAGTTAACACAATGTATAGTAGAATAAAGGGTAACCTATATGATTTGTTTATTGAAGGGTCCATTAGTATAGATGAGCTAAATTACCTAACTGTGCTTTATCCTAAAACAAGAACCAAAAGAACAAAGTAACTCCAAAGGCAAAGGAACATCAAACAGTGGTAGTACTTCTGATGTACGTATGTATTACATCAGAAGTACTACCACTGTCTGATGTTCCTTTGCCTTGGGAGTTACTTTGTTCTTTTTGTTCTTGGTCTGTAATTTTCTACTATTTTATTTATCCTAAAACACCTACAATTTTTGGTGTGCCAGAGATACACAAATGTATAAATCAACCACCTATGCGACCGATCGCTGATGCGTGTGGATCCATGACACACCCCCTAGCAAAATTCTTTTATCAAAAGTTAAAAATATATATACAAGAAGAAGCTACTGTTTGTAAGGATTCATGGGATTTTTTGACAAGGATGAACAAAGTAAGGTACAAGGAAAACTTTGTGTTTGTAACAATAGATGCAAAAGACGTGTACACGTCCATCCCCCATGAGGTCGGGGTGGAATGGTTTTATGACTTCTTAGTCAGTAAAGGGGTCTCACAAAATAATGTTAACGCATACGGTAAACTTTTAGAAATTGGATTAAAAAACAATTTAATTTTGTTTGAAGGAGTAGCAATGAGTGCAGCCTGTGGAGGTTTGTATGCAAACATTGTGATGATAGAATGGGAAAGGTGTTTCCTCACAGGCCACCCACTTTTTCAACATTGTTTCATATATTTACGTTTCTTGGATGATATTTTTATTTTGTGGGACAGTCAAAAAGATGTTTTACACAAGTTTATAATGTACATCAACCAAACTTACTGAATTCCTAAAATTCACTAGCAATAAAAGTAAAGCAAATATACTTTTTTTGGATGTCCTTATTTCTAAGGACAGTACACACAAAAAGTTTGTGGCTGAAATATATCAAAAGGAAACATATTGTAATAGTTTTCTCCATTATGATAGCAACCATCCTCACACCCAAAAAAGAGCTGTCTTGAAAGGGCAATTTGTTAGAGCTGCGAGGATGGTAACATTGTGAGAAAGTTTTCTTTTAGAATGTAATAATTTAAAAAATATATACCTAAAGAGAGGTTACCCTAGAGATTTAATTCAAGAAGTAATGAGGGAAGTCATTACAAAGAGACAAAATGGATATTTTAGGGCATTATTGGGAGACGGACATACTGACAAGAGTCTACTGTTAGATGGATCGGCGCCAGAATCTTACCATGCTCCATCAACAATAGACATAACATGTTTGGACGTGGTAACAAACAAAGAGAATAATAAAGCCAAGTTTGACAATAGTGCCATATTCATCACAACATTCTCTATTGACAGCCACTTTATTAAAAGAACACTTAATAAAACTGGAGATTATTGAGTACAGACAGGGACATCATGAAACATGTAGGTGAATACCCAGTCTGTGTTTATAAAAAGGGCAAGAATTTGAAATATTTTTTTGAAAATCTAAACATCCCAAAAAATAGAATATATGTTTAATTGTGGCAGGTGCAAGTTTTGCCCATATATTTTGCCAGTAACTGAAATTAATATTAATGGGACGAGCTACAAAACTTTGGGTAAATTTTGTTGCAACTCAGAAAAAGTGGTTTATTGTGCCAAGTGTTCCCAATGCACATGTTTCTACATAGGAAAAACTGAACGTAAGTTGAAACACCTCATTGGGGAACATATGAGGGACATCAGAGATGAATGTGAGTTTAATTCCTTGGCAAAACAAGTTAAAGAAAATAGTTGACACAATTTTAGATTTATAGTGTGCAGTGAGCAGCAGGGAGGAGTGCAAGGCCACTGCTACTGGAAAGAAAAGAATCAATATGGCAGTTGCACTTAAATGACAAGATTTGGCCTGGGTTGAATGAGGCTGTTTCTATTTCAAGTGTTTTAAAATTAAAAGCCTTGAATAGATGACACCTGATTTTCATATATATTTACATATATGCAAGTTACTTTTGTGTAAATACTTGATTTTATAAGCATTTTACAAGTATTTTGCACTGGATTTTGACAGAAAAAAATATGTTTTTTTACTTATTTATGTCTATTAGATATGTATTTTAACAGTGTCTATTTAGTATTTATATTTGTTTACAATTTTAAAATGTTTGATATGTTATCTTATACATTACATTTTATACTCAAGTCATTCATTCAGGGATTTTCTCTTAAGCAAAGCTGTATATATGTCATGAACCAGAGGTGTGATTTAGTTGAGTTTAGAGGTGTGGTTTGTGGTGTCACTATACTTGCACTTTAGTTCACAAGATTTAAAAAGCTGTTGGAACATTTTTTTATTTGTCTGATGAAGTTCCTAGTTTGTTTTAGGGAAGAAAGTGCTAACCTTTTACTGCAGTATAAATAAAGTGGATCTATCACTTCTTTGTGGAGTCCTTTGGTCTGCATTTGCTTTTCTGTGGATTACTGATTATAACATGCATGTACAAGAGTGCAGTGACATTGAACAACTTGGCCTGAGGGATGTCAACAAAGTCTAGATGGTGCTGTTAGCCATATGACATTTTAGAAAATGTGTGGGTGTGTCCTTTATCAATAAATTAAAATCTACAAACTGGTCCCTGTTACAGATCTTATACCTTGGCAATGCAACAGCTCCCCTTCATTCAAAAAAGAACAAAAATCAGTCATGCTCCATGGTTATCGAAGTTAACTAAGCAACTAATGGCACCTAGGAATAAAGCATGGAATGAATGACTAAACAACAAAACTAGCATAAAACAACATCACTGTAGCTACTTCCAAAATCATGTTAAAAAATCAAGTTGCTAAAGATATAAAAACAGTTTTACAGTGACCTTCTAGCCACCAACAAAAATAACCATAAACAATTCTGGTCGTCCATACATTCACTACTTAACCCAGGAATTAAAAGTGACCCAAATCCTCAAACTGATCTCTTCAAATTGCCACTATATTTAATATATATTTAATTGATAGTATCGCCAACCTTACCATAAATAACTTCAACCAACACACACCCTTAAATCTAAATGTGCCTAACACCATTTCTAAAACACTCATTTGCTCAATATATAATTCCTAAGTATCATCCATTTTCTCTCCAAAAAGAGTCCACACAAGATCCCACAACAAATTCTCTAAAGTTCTCATTGCAAACTGTCCCTACAAATGTTATAAAAAAACTCCATAAACTAAAACTCAGCTCAGCCTCTACATACAGCCTTCCACTAAAATACCTTACACTACCTGCAGATACCATAGATTACCCTGCCAGCATTCTTATTAACAGATCCATTACTGAAACATACATCCAAATAGTACAGAAAAATTCATTCATCAGTCCCTTGCATATCAACACTGACTTTCCCACTGACATGTATCCACCACCAACTCCTGAATTATCTCCTCCAAAATAAACTACTCACTCCCACTGAACATGGTTTCAGGCCTGCCCATAGTACATCAACAGATACTGTTTCATGCTCAAAACATCTACTTCAGCTCTTTAAACTTGGTCTCTCATCTTCCATAAATTGATTTTCTAGCTATCTATCCAATAGATATGAATTAGGGCAATGGCCAGGTTCCCTCTCACCATACCTTCCAAACATCACTGGTGTCCCCCAAGGTAACATTCTTGACTCCCTTCTATTCAACATTTATATCAATAACCTTCATACTGCCACTTGTCAAAGCACTCTTGTGCAGTATGCAAATGGCTTTACTATCATCTCTTCCTCAAATAACCCATCTCACCTACAACAAATAACCCAAAAAGTCTTCTCTTCTCTGGAGACCTAGTCCGATAACTCTCAAATGCTATTCAATCCTAAAAAGAAAGCAAAAATTCTCTTTGAGGACCCAAAACATGTTCCACCAGGAACTCAAATTTTAAAATCCACTCCCAAGATAAAACAGTAACTGAAGTTGTTCCATTTAACAAACTCTTATGTGTAATTATTGATGAAAAAAGAAATCTGATTTGCACATCCAGAATAATATCAAAAACCACATTGAAACCTGGGGATGGTGTATAGGTACAAACATTATTTAAACACATCTAACAGAATTACCCTCACTAGTACCTGCCCCCTATTCTTACCCATCTTTAAATCTCATTTAAATCCAAAGCTGAATCTTGCTAAAATAAAGTAGCCAGATTTGCAGCTATTTCCACACACTATATCCATATGTGTACACCTCTAGAAACTCTTAAATAGCGTGAATTACCTGAGCACATTATCTGTCTACAGCTTATAACATTATTTATAAACCCACTCCTTGAGCAGCCCCAAAGTCTGTTCTTCACAGCTGTATTCCTTAAGATTGCTCAGATGGAAGACAAACTACTCCTCTCACTTTGTAAACCTAATGAATCTGCCAGAACAAGCTTCTACTCCTACACTTTTGCTAAAGCCTGGAACAACCTTCCTCTTAACATGAGCTCAAACTCTAACCTCCTTGTCTTCAAACATGCATTGAAATAATTCCTAAGTAAAGAATGTATCTATTCCTGCTGTGAACCTGCTTAAGAATAACAGTATCTTCTCCCTGCACCTTTCATAATTTGTATTTTTCCTTATTTCCCAACATCATCATTAGTATACTTCATTCCTTATCTTTATAGCACTCCTTTCTGTATCCTTTTCTCATACGACTTATCCTTTTAGTAACCCTGTCATTTTTCAACTGCCTTCTACCTATTGTCCTTATTTAAATCTATATTAGACTTCAATCTTCCTCTTATAATTCTTTGTCTCAACTGTCTTGCCCTTTTTTCTTCTTCTTACCAAAATAATGCTTATATCTTATTGGTCTGAGATAATGCTTCTACTCGCATCTACTAATATACATTAACATACCACTGTTTATTTTATATTTACCTTTTTGTTATCTTTTCTTATTTGATGTACTTTGGCGCTTTCTCCAAGGACCTCCTCTAAAAATGGGTTCACTGGGCCCAGTCAGGCTTTTCTGGTAAACAAATGTCAGTAAAGAAATAAATAAATATTGTATGGAACAGGGACACAGGCAGGACATGTTGACTTGGACACTTTTATTAGATATGCAGGCCAGTAGCCCTATGGTGCTACTCAGGTGCATGAAAGCCAGAAAAGAAAATGGTGGTAACACAGGCAGCTGTCCACATATGGTGAGCATCAACTGTAATGTAGACTGCTATGTGCTATGGGACAGAGCTTTTGCAATGTATAAAGGCCATTGGTATGCCTGTTGGAAGTGGCACATGCATGGGCACATGGTGGAACAATGCACCACGATACAGTACTCCACCACATGCTCTTCATATCAGGCTCTGTGTGGCAGTAAGAATGCTGCATGGGCAGGCTAAGCTATTTATTTGAAAATGTGCAATGTATGAATTCCCTGACTATGTACAATGTGCATGTGTTTGCCAGCATGAATCCATAGGTTGTATCAGGCAGTATGTAGTAGAGAAATACATAGGTGTTACACTACTAATTTATAGCAGACGGTAATACAATGCTGCAATGATTTGCAAAACTTTTCTATAACATAATAGGCATTATACTCACCCCAACATCTGGGAAGACACTCTAGTTTCCTCAGATACAGGAGTTTGTTCTTTGCAATCAGCTTTAATGCTGAAACACATTGACAAAATACAAGTATCATGAATTAAATGCCCTGAAAGGGCGCTTTTAACTGTTTGAAATAACAGGGCAGTGTCCTCCTATGCATACTTACTGTACATCTCAGATACATTTGCTGTCTGACATCTTTTTCACATTGGTATACAAGGTCACGTCTGTGTTTTTTCATAACATTGCACTGGTGTCTGCACTGTTCATTAGAGCGGCCGATGCCAACAGCATCAGCCACTGCCCAGGTAAGGATAAGTTACACATCCGCTTTTTATACAGGTGACCATCATAAGAGTACCCAAGAAGGTACTCTTGGTGATATCTGTACATCAGGTAAAGAAATATTTTGCTCTCTTTAGAGTACCAAATTTAATTCCTGTCATCGTCAATGCCTTCAGAAGCCACATCAATGTAGCAGGTTAAAATCCAGAGAAGTGGTAGCCCTTTCACATTCATGGTCGTTGCTGATCTCAGTATGTGACTTGCATCTTTGGGCAACTCACTACTATGACAAATCACAATGCCGCCATAGATTATCGTTCATATACATGGAGTGGCAGAATGGTGTTAAGGTGTTAACTATGGTATGTTATCGGTGTAAGAGAAGCACAGTGCCTACATATCTATCCATTTCTTCACATTACTGATTCTACAGACCATAATATTACAAAGATTTTCCACACATCTCTGGTTGGGGAATGTTGATCACCCACTCATGGGCACTACACTTTGCAGGTATTTGTATGAGTGCACAATATTAAGGGAATGTGTAGCAATGCCTTAGCAAAGTGCATGATGAGATAAAATTGTGATTCAGAAATAGTAACTTGAAAAAGCTAATCAACATATTAATTGCACCAAGAGACTAAGAAATGTGCAATAAAAATAGCTGTGTCCTTTACTGTCCTCATTGCTATACAGACATTCACTACTGAGCCACCTGTTGTGGCTTTTACCCACTGAGGAATCAGAAACTCTGTCAGTTACGCAATCAGTCATGTGAGATAAGTAATTGGGGACTGGCATTATTTTTATGATTTTATACATACATTGTAGTTGAATGTCATTTGTTGAACACTCTAAAAGTGTGTTGAGTAGGGGGTTGAGTTATTTGGTGTAGATGACAACAGGTGCATATTGTCTGGGTTAATGTGAACAGGGGTAGCAGTTTAAGCCAGGTGATGCAATGTAGTAATTTAACTGCAAAACAGTAAAGTTTGATGTGTGTTGTACAACATGGGAAACATAGGCCCTGGTTTTTGCCAAGGACTGTGTCTGTCCAGCTATTTGCTGATATACAAGTCTTGTAAGGTGAGATGGCTCCCTATTGAAATGCTGGCACTCAAGATGCGGAGTCCAAAAAGCTGAAAAAAAAAGACTAAAAATGCAGGAGAAGAGTGAATCTTGAAAATCACTCTTCTTCTTAAAACGTCTTTTTGCCGGGGAAAAGTCCCCCTGCACCCTACCATGTGGGAGGCAAGCCTCCCACACCCCCAAACTTATATATACCAACTCCGAGATTGCCATACCTTTCAGAAAAGGGAATATTCCATGAAATGGCATCTCATATCTAGTAAATGTATGATCAGTCTTTTGGCCATTCAGTCTCCATTTTTCAGGACTTAGTCTAGTGGGTACCAACATTACAATTGGTTAGCTTTTTGAATTGATTCCATGCTACTCATATATGTTGCCTCTAGATCATGCAGCTATCTTTAAGGAAGGGTTATTGCTCTCTAGTTGGAGACACTCTGTGTTAGCAGACACTACAGTATTGCTGCATACATATGTTTGCCTGCTAATGCTCCACTTGATTTTGCAGCACACAACTATCTTGCCTGCTGCAGGGATTACTTTAAAAGAGGGTTATCACATGGATTCTGCAGCTTGGCAGGTCTTCTTTCTCTTATGTCGTTTTCATTGTGCTATATATTTCTGGATTGGGATTGTAGCGGGGGTGTCCTCCGCACATACTCAAGTAAGTAGATTTATGTGAACAATAGTATGGGATTGCACAAAAATTCCTAGTGAGGTCATTGGATAGACTTCAACTTAATGTTGGGCTACACACACATACTACTGTCAGGGATGATAGAACAGTTGAGTATGCTTTAGAGGCTGGTGGTATAGAATAGCTGATATTTATGATGCTTGTCATTGTCATGGAGGTTGTCAGACAATGGCAGGCAAATCCCCTCCTGAGTTTGTAGGGCATCCATGGTTCAGGGGACTAATGTGATACATTTAACAAACTTGCACCCATCAACAGTTTAGGTGAAGGCAGATTGTGCTTAGCTGTAAGCCACAGATACGCATAATGTATAATAAGCCAGAGATACCCCTGCATCCCAAAACATACCGTAACAATTGTCACTGCATGGATGGCAACCATAGACATTCCTTCTGCTGTTTCATGGATTGGGCATAAAATGTATCATGTCAACACTGACCATGTGTGTGTGTGTGTGTGTGTGTGTGTGTGTGTGTGTGTGTGTGTGTGTGTGTGTGTGTGTGTGTGTGTGTGTCTGTACATGAGATATTGGTATACTGTGGATGACGTCACTAGCTTACATATATATTCCTTTGATACTACAGGTTGCCATGTCTGACATTGAAAGACACAAACAAGGATGGGAATTCTCCCAGGCTGAGGATGACATTCTGCTACAGGGGCAGCATGAGTGTGGTCAGTGGATGTTCTGGAATATGATATCTGACCATGTCTTCATGGGTGTGTTTGGCAGGACCTGTATGAGGAGATTAATGCACCCTATGGCCATCATAAGACATATGAACAGGTTGATAGACTTGATTGCTGATGCATATGTTGAGGTAACCCACCTGACTCATGGGTGGAGGGCCAGGGGTGGGGATCTGTTGGCTGAGTCATTTTTAACAGTCATGGGGCAGTTCCAAGACTCTGTTTCTCATGTTCCATGAACTGCTGAGTGTGCCTTAAATATCATTTGGTAATGTTCCAAGCAGGTATGCTGTAACATGTGGGACTATGTGTACTGCCTGTGCAACTCATCACCATAAAACTAACAAGCATGGCTTTCTTATTGCAGGGACATTGGAACTGCACCTACATCAGTCTGCTGAAGGTAAATTAATGGCAGAGTTTCCGTAGCACTTTTTTATATAGGTTTATCTACACTAGTTTGTGGGTGCTGGTGAAATTATAAATTAGACACTTCCTCTTAGTAAGTGCCACAGTGTATTGTGCCTACCTCCATTTTGCTTAGTCATGTTATGTTTCTGTATTGTGAAGCCATATTGTTTAACTTCATTTACATTTGCCTTTATCCTCATTTTAATAATGTTATTCATTTCCATTTCAGTATAACATCATTTGCATATTATGCAGTCTGATGTTTTTCATGGTGTATCATTGTCACATTATGTGTGTTTTTGAAATGACCCCTGGTGGCAAAATGGCACTCTTCATACAAATTCACCTATTGTGATATCATAAATGTTTCTGAACCCCAAGGCAGGAGTGAGCAAATAAATACTGATCATTGTAAGTAATCCATTCTTGTGAGATATATGTCAATATAATTTATCCTTAAGATTTCTGATACTCTAATAATCTACCAATGATTTCCCTTCCATGAAATCCTTAACAATTAGAATAAAATCAAACACAGCCGACAGTGGTAATTAAGCACTCAAAAAACAAAATACCACAAAGTGCAAGGTATAGAGACAATAAAGCTTCAATTTTTAGCAAAATAATGATTAAATAGTTGCTTTTGTCATACAAATGACTTCTTCTGAATGAAGACGCCTACAGGAAGGATTAGAGAACATGTTTATTCTGTGAAAAAAGGTGCCAAAAATAATGCTTTATACAAACATTCTAAAGGTTGTAATAAATATAAAAAATGTCTTTTTTCTATTCTTGAACAAGTTCCTCATAATACGAGGGGTGAGAACTATAAAAATAGGTTAGAGGAGAAGGAAACACTTTGGCAGCTCAGGTTTGGAGCCAACAAGCACCCTGTTCTGAAAGAAGTAATAAATATTAAGTGTTTTTTTTTAAAAAATAGAAGGCTTAAATTTAAGAAAAATTAATGTTAATTTATCTTTCTAGTAATTATGCAAATTTTTTTGTTTTGTCTTTAAGAAACATGATTTTTATTGATTAAATATTTAATTGTTTTTTAAATATCATAGGCTTATCTGACATATTTAAGTGGTGTGGATTTTTACTGTATTCATTCTGAAGAAGTAATTTGTATGAAGAAAGCAGCTATTAAATTATTTTGCTAAAAAAAAAACTGAAGCTTTATTGTCTTCATACCTTGCACTTTATAGCCTTAACAATAATCAGAGTTTGTGTGTGTGTGTGTGTGTGTGTGTGTGTGTGTGTGTGTGTGTGTGTGTGTGTGTGTGTGTGTTTGTGTATAAGCGAATCCCATTTCATCAAGACAACAATATTGAATCTTCAGTTAAGCATAACCTTAAAATAGTGAAAATGTTCAAAGGGAAATTAACCACTTGGCCACCCTGGAGGTATTTGCCCTTTTCCCCATTACATTGCAATCTTGGAGTTCGTATATATAGTTAGCCTCAGGCACTTTTATACCAAGCCCTTTCAATTAAATTTAATTATTAACATATATCAATCAATCAAAGTGCTTGTTGGTATTGATATAAAAAAAACACATGGTTGTAAGTACACACACACACTGACACACACAAACACCTTGACATCATTTCAACATAAACAAACTTATCAAAATACAAAATGTGTCAATATAAAAATTGTTCAAATAATAGATTGTAATAATCATTAGATGAAGAAAAAGGCATAAACCAATCATCTAAATATTTGGTGAATTTGCAATGTGTAAACTCAGGAAAATAAAAACAGGAAGCTATGCCCATATTCAGAAAATCTAATGCTAAAAAAAAATTAAATCAAAAAAATAAGGTAATAAAGCCATTGACTCAAGAAAAGCATTAGATCAGGAAGTGTTGCTGAATAAAGTAAAAGAAAAGTTGCCCAAAATACTTAAATAAAATATAAAATAAAAGGAAATAATGACTAAAATACAAAAGTGTAAAATCATTTTCATTTAGCTCAATGATGCTTATCCAACATGTCACTAATATAAAAAGTAAGCATGCAAAAAGTAATAAAAAAAAATAAAAAAAAAAAAAAAACTAACAAATTAATCATCAATCACATTTTTCCATATGTTCAAAATTTGAACAGTAGCGAATATAATAATAATACTAATTTAATAATCTATATTAAATAAAACTAAAAACTCACATTGATTATTAATAAATATATAATGCCTTATTATAATAATAATAATAATAGTAATACGAAGAATATTAAGTGATTCTATTATTGTTATTCCATCTTATTCATATATATAGTTAGGGGGAGTGTGGGGGGTGCAGCCCCACACATCGGGGGTGTGGTGTGGTGGGCAAAGCCCCCACTTTGGTGGGCTTTAATCGCTTTGTTGAGTGTCTGTTGTCCTGGTGACCAAGTGGTTAGTTTCCCGGTGAACATTTTCACTGATTTAAGGTTTCACTTAACTAAAGATTCGATATTGTCATTTCAATGAAACAAGATTCACTTATATGGGGTTTCAATATTCTGAAATAGACCCATGGATATATATATATATATATATATATATATATATATATATATATATATATGTATATATATATATAGCTATAGATATATATGTGTGTGTGTGTATATAGATAGATAGATATAGATATAGGTGTATCTATCTATCTATCTATCTATCTATCTATCTATCTATCTATCTATCTATCTATCTATTTATCTGTCTATCTATCTACCTTGAATATCCAGAAAATCTCAAACTAATTTCACTATTCATTTAATTTTGAGTTCACTGCAGACCTTTGCTGAGAAATTAGCTTTTTATAGCACTTTTTCAGAACTTAACTATATTCAGATTTATATGGTAGGGATAACAGTCTTTCTAATAAAATACAATCCAAGCAATTCAAAAGACAACAGTTTTAATTGCAAATATATACTTGTGCCATCCAGACTTGCAGTGCTATACCACTTCTTGTAGCATTTATGGTAGACAAACAGCTGCAATCCTCTACTCTTTTTGTCTGAAGATATACAAATATAAAGATGTAGCATGGATGATTTTTAGTAGTATTTATTTGTAAGTTACTTGCTAAAACTAACATGTATCTCTTTTGATTTACCTTAATCCCTCCCAGCTTAAAAATTTATCCAGTTTTGCCTGGTGCAGCCAAACAGGACTCATATCCATTTTGACTACAAGCATTTGAGTCTTAAGCACTAAAAGACCACCGTCTCAAAGCCAAGGACTCAACTGTCTTGTAGCTCATACAAGCTGCTAATTCTGCTCAAACACAGATATGAGTTTGGGCAAGCAGCTTATGCACATTACCCATATACATTAGTTGAGTTAGAGCAAGGTAAGTGCAGCAGCCATGGAGAGGGAGTGAGGGTGGTACTGCTGATTAGGGTAGCAGTGAGGAAGGGGATTTAGGTTTAGGAAATGGGAAGGGAGTTGTAGGGGTAAGGGAGCAGGAGTGGAGTTTTAGTGTTACAGAGAGGAAGAGGGGTTATGGGTATAGAGTGAGAAGACAGTTTTAATGTTAAGGATCAGAAAGGAAATCTTAGGTTTGGGAAGCAGGAAGGGATTTTATGGTTAGAGAGCCAACAGATAACTTTGGCTTGGGGAGGTTGGAAGGTTAGGTTAAGGGACTGAGGAATCAAGTTAGGAACTGGGTAGGAGTTTTAGGGTCAGATTAAGACTATATGATTTTATGGAGTTGGCTGATGGGGAGGCCTAAGTATTTATGGGAGATTGGGTTTCTAATCCAACAAAAATGTCACAGGATACCTTCCCCTTGAATAGAACCAGACACCAGGCAGGGTAAGGTTATAAGTGCTTCCATTCCCTTTATTCACACTCAATACAAACAAATGAAGCTCCCGTTTGTATTGTGTGTGAATAAAGGGAACAAAAGCACTTATAACCTTACCCTGCCTTTTGTCTGGTTCTTTTCAAGAAGGTATCCTGTGACATATTTGTTAGGAGATTGGGTTAGTGAGAGTTAGAGCATTTGTCTTCTTGAGCAAGTGGCAGTAAGTGTGTCATGTGCTGCTAGCATGTTAACACTTATAGTAACTCCCTCATATCTATTAATTCTACATGTATATATATTCTGAATATTATTGTTTTCTAACAAATACTTTACTGTAACTAGATGTGCATGTTAATGATTGGTGCTTTTATTCTCAGGCTTCCACTCAAAAAGGAGCTTTCAGCCCAGTGAGACTTTCCTGGTAAGCAAATTCAAACAAATAAATAAATTACTAAACAAGTTGTATCTGGTACCTCCAATATGCAGTTTATAACTATGCTTCTGTCATTATCTGCTTGTTTTGCATTTTCAACATCAAGACAAATTATAAGCAAAGAAATATCACTTATAATTAGCAATGGAAATGAATCAGGTACCCAGTTTTACAAGAATGTACAAGCACTGCATCTATGAGGAAAAATAACAAGTAAGGAAAGAAAAAAACAAGCAGTTAAATGACAAGCAAGTAAAGCTCAAGTTGGGTCACTGCACACTTTATTCTCCAAGTAAAAATCCAAATAAAAGACTCTTGGGGCAACACCAAAAGCTGAAGAAAAAACCTTTAATGAACACAAAATAAATCCTTATACAGACATGAAGTAAGCACTTTCGCGTTTCACCATGAACGCTTCATCAGACATATTACTTGTTTTGTTGGGGCACTCTGTCCTCTTACAGTTCGATTTTGTGAATTCTTATTTTCCAAGTAACTGACAAGAATCGCAACTGGACACAAAGTATTTATACTTTCTTAAAGGATGCAGTCCTGCTCTTCTGTTTCACATAGTACTGTCATACACAAAATCATTTTATATTTTCTTTTTGAATGGGAAGAGGGTATTACTACACCGTGTCCTAATCTGGTCATGCAGTTATTTTCAAAAATGTTGCTGAAACTATTTATTTCTGTAAAGGATGCAGATGCAAGCATTCCTTGCTCAGCTTTATCATGATATTATTATTTTTCTAATCTTTCTAATAAGAAAGGCTATTCATTGTTACTACAGCTGCATTTGATATTTGTTTTGCTATTACTATTCAATGATTATGAAATAATGAAAGTCTGCAACATGCAAAGTGAAACAAAAGTTTAATAAAAAAAAAAACTTTATATACTCAAATCTAATATGCAACATCAACAAAACCTGCTGGAGAGACAGGTTTGTCTCCCAGAGGCTGCCCCTTCTCTGGAATAGACTTCCCATACATGTCAAACAGATTACCTCGCTGACCCTATTCAAGAGCAACCTTGATGAGTGGATGGGAAACCAAAAATTTGTCCCAGGACCCTCATTGAAAGGGGCAACAGATGTTGACTGAGGTTTCTTTTTGGGAGTAGACTATTGGCTAGGCTTGTAAGGGCCCCAGGGCCATTATCCTAGTAACCTCCTATGATCCTATGATTCTGTGATCAAGTCTGCAGTACAGCACATATATAAAAGATACAGCGTCTGCTCCTGTCCTTCATTCTACAGACAGCATTTTAAATAAAAGCAATATACATATTCTAATCCTTTGCTTTTTGTAGATATATATATGTATATATGTGTATATATATATATATATATATATATATATATATATATATATATACATATACATATATGTATATCTATATATATATATATATATATATATATATATATATATATATATATACATTTTACGTGTATTTACATTTTCTTATTCTTTACCCATATGTTTTAATGTTTCTACTAGAGATGGAAAATACATTTATGAAACTCGTAATAGAAGAGATGTTAATTGTTGTTACAATACATCAAATTATGTGTCAGTGTGTGACCCTGTGTTCTAGTCTTTTGTGACTCTTTCATGCTAATTTTATCCTAGTAGCAGGCTTATAGTTCTAAAACCTGCTGTGAGGTCTTATAGCTAGTTTATATCTGACTTTAAGAAGAATTAATTCCAATCAATATAGATGTTCATTTATATTGATAATTATGCTTTGATAGAGAGAGGAATTCAAATTGAGCACTATCTTATCTTAGGTGGTGCTTTTTTAGCCAGGCATTGCATTTTCTTGAAGCGTTTTGCTCTTTTGTTGATTTCTGTCAAGTTTTCCAGCCAGTGACATTCATCTAAAAGTTTGTTCACACATGTGACAATTGCTATAATGGTTTCCCTAAACAGACATGAAGACTCATGTTTGTTGTTTTTATTCAGTGGATATCATCAATATTCAAACTTCATTGGCTCAAAGTACTTCATAAATTGTACTATATCGTGGACCTTATGCACTTGGTCCAATGTCAAAATCTGTACTGCTTGACAATTCACACACTCAGTTCTACATTTGATGGCAATAATTATTAGGCTTATACAACCTAAAATGCCAGCTATAACCACTATAAGCTGCATTATTTTTTCTCCCCAGCCTTCGTTAGAGCCACTTGACTAAAAGAACCATGTTTCCTTTTCTATTTTTTCTATTTGTGGTTGTTGAGCAATTTCTTCTATTAGCTTGAAATGGTTCCTGATTTCAGGTTTATTATCAGGTATACAAGCACAACATTTCTCATCTCTCAATGCTCAAATACCACCTTTACTAGCAAGAACAAAATCTAATGCTATGCAGTTTTTTTAACCCTAGTTCTCATTGGTAGTCATTTCTATGGTAACTTATCTGTTGTCTTGAGTGTAGCATTGCTTAATTCCTCTAATAGTACTGCCAATTTTCAAATTTCTTAAATTGCCTTCCCTGCTCTCCATAGAATGTAAAGACTGATGTTCCTATAGGACATCATCTCCTACATCTCTTTTTCTTATGTCAATATGTCTCATTAATCTAACATTTCTAATGTGATTAGGCAATGTTGAAGTCTATCTAATGGAAAGAAATTAGAATTACATGTTCTAAGGAACACAACCTACTGCAGTTCTCAAGGAGCCATTTGTAGGCTTTCTTTCCACGCATTTATGCCTGCCAAAACTGGAATCATTCATTTAACCCAATGTTTAGCTCTGACTTTTTTAAATGTACTGAAAGTTTCAGTACTAAAATGTTCATAACATTGTTTACTGGCATTTAGGATACATAGATTATGCTACAGGGTCTTCTTCCAACAAATTGGTTACTTTTTTCTTCTTGTAAACAAATATTAGAAGTCACATTTGATAAAGAAGTCTTTAAAAAGGATATTCAGTTTCTGTTTCTTGAATCGAGTCATTTCTTTGGACCCAGCTTGGTTATGTTAGGTTTAAAATGTCTAGAAGAGTAAATGGAATAGATCATTCTGGAATGGTGTTTTTTTTGTATCTTGAGGGATTTCAGCACATATTTAACATTGTCATTAAATGTTTCTGAGTGCATTTTCAGGGATTGGGTGAAAGTGTTGAAATTCACTTTTCCTTGTGTTGGGGAGTAAAAGTTTATCAGGATCACAATTAATATCAGGATTTTCATGGTTCCAGTTTGCTTATCAAGAGAACCGGTCAGTGTATGATGCAGTTAATATGGGCCTGCACTATATCTTGCAATATCTTGACAACCCAGGGACATATGCAAGGATTCTGTTCATGGCCTTCAGCTCTGCATTTAATACAATAATTCCAGAACTTCTTCACTTGAAACTCTCCCAGCTTTCCATTCCTGCTTCCACCTGTCAATGACTCATCAGTTTTCTAACCAATAGGAAACAGCAAATGAAACTGGGGGAATTTACATCTAGCTATTGCACGATCAATACAGGTGGCCCCCAAGGATGTTTGCTCTTCCCACTGCTATTCTTTCTCTACAGCAATGACTGCACCTCTAAGGACTCCTCTGTCAAACTTATTAAATCCACAGATGATACAACTATCATCAAGCTCATCAGAAATGGTGATGAGTCTGCATACAGATGAGAGGTTGAGCAGCTGGACGTTTGGTATAGTCAGAATAATCGGAAATGAACACCCTTAGAACTGTGGAGACGACAATAGACTTTAGGAGTGGTACTATAATATTATCCCCTCTCTTTATATTTAATACTGCCATGTCAGTTGTGGAATTCTTCAAGTTTTTGGGATCTATAGTCTCCTGGGACTGGAAGTGGAAGACCAATGTAGGGTCCATCATAAAAAACACACAACAGTAAATGCACTTTCTGCGACAGCTGAGGTATTTCAACCTCCCACAGGAACTGTTGCTTCAGTTCTATACAGCAGTCAGAGTCTGTTCTCAGCTCATCCACAACAGTGTGGTTTGGAGCTCTCTCTAATCATGACAAAAATAGGTTACATTGAATAGTCAGGTCTGCCGAAAATATCACTGGTGCTAGTTTGCCCTCCTTACAGGACCTGTACTATTCCAGAGTCATGAAAAGGGCAGGAAAAATTATCACTGACCCTTCACATCCAGGCCACCATCTTTTTGAACTATTATTATCAGCCAGGCATTATAGATTAATATTTGTTTCTTTCAGAGTTTATTTCAGTATTTCTTGCACTGAGTTGGACTTTGTACCTTGCATATATATGCATATGTATATGTATATTTATTTTTTTGTCTTATTCATAATAGTTGCATGTATGTTGTTTCTCTTATTCTTAATAGTTGTATGTATGTCATTTATGTAAGTTATACTTGGAGAGACACTGAAACCAGAGTCAAATTCCTTGTATGTGTGCATTCTTGACCAGTAAATGTGATTCTGATTCTCTGAGTGCTCCCCATTTTGGGATGATCCCTTCACCCCTTATTATGGCTAGTGAGTTAGCATCTTCCTTTTTTTTTGTTGGATAATCCTCCACCCATCCAGAATATTTGTCTGTTATGGTGAGTAGGAAACAGAATCCTGCTGATGCAGTTGGAAGATATCCTACAAAATCCACTTGTATCCTTTGCCAGGGTCCCAGTGCTTGTGGGAGTCAATATTGTTTCCTCCTATTATATTTTCCTACATTGTGCATTGCACAAATGACACATCTATGTACATGATTTAGAATGTCATGCCTGCTGTCATACCTTCCCATATGAAGCTAGAAATAACAATTTGTTGTAGTATTTCCCTTCTTGGATGACACAGGAAACTGTGATAAGTTAGCAACATTTTCCCTTTCTTAGGCTCAATTTTTTATACTATGCATGGGGACCTTTTTTGAATTCTCTTGGTACTGACCAGTGTTCTGGGAACATAATCTATGTCCGTTCATTCCATTGTATGATTTCAAATTGCTCCATTTGGCTGGTCTCTCAAACTTTTCACTGAACTTCCTAACTATTGCCTATCTTTGTTTTCACATTTAAGGTCATATGAGCACCTTGTTCAAATTCTGGACCCCCTAATGGCTTCATTTCATTTGTCCCCAATACTGGTAGTCCACACACTTTAAGTGTTACGATGATCCCATCACATTGAATCTGAGTGATTTTACCCACCTTGTCTTACACTTTATGCTTGCACTCTGTGCACTGGTCTTTGCAAAAGTAAGCTGTACAATGTAAATGTAAAGAACTTATAGGAAGTCCATTCATATTTGACACTTATTCACCATTTGCCTTGTTTGTTTTTCTTCCATGATACTTACTTCCCATGCCTAGTATTGAGGAACATTTGTACTGGATATGTTTGCTAACCATCAAGAGCCCCTTCTTTTGCTAATTGATCGATTATTTTATTAGCCTGACTATGAAGTTCATTTTTGGTTTGTGCTTTAACCTTATTTATGCTCACTGTAGAAGGATTGTCATCTTTTATCAGGCCACAAATATCTGTTAACACTTTTTAATGACTGATCGGTTTACCATCATGCTGTAATCAAAGCTCTCCTTACCCAAATGATAAGGGGTGATGTTAAAACTCTGATTACATACTCACTATCTGTACAGATGTTTACAGGTATGTGTAATAGCAAAGCTTGCTAGACTGCTTTTAGTTCAGATCTTTGCGCTCAGTACCCGCCCCCCTGGGAAAATGCCCTTCTTTTGTTCTTTTATCTCTGCATTGTAAATTACCAGTTCTGTCACAAAACACCCCCTTTCAGAGGTCCAGTATTTGGCCCCATCTCTGTACCAAGTAGAAACTCCTTCAGTGGTTTGAGTGTCTACCCTTAAGTGTTCATGCTGATTTTCCAAGTTAGGATATTCATGAGATTCTCCTTGGTAATGAAACAATTCTGGTAAAATACTTAATTCAGGGGACTTCTACTGTAATTCCTACTTCCTGACTTTTAAAACTTGCAGTGATTCTATTGAGTCATGTACTGTTTCTGCCCTTTGGATTTCCTTCTAGCATGTATTTTACTGGGGTATGTTTGGTCTGTAGCACAATTAGAGAGCCCTGAATCATATGGTGTGTCACTTCAGTGGCACATTCTGCTATAATGGCTTGCTTTTCACATTCCCTCATTCCATTTTCAACTGGACTCATTGTTCAGGAATAATAACCCAAAACCTGATTGAGATCCTCTTTTTTATAACACTATAGCCATCATAGTTTCACTAATATGTCCAAACTGTGTGAGGAACTCTTTGTCTCTTTCTGGGGGACCAAAAGCAGGTGTAGAAACTTGGACCATAGAGACAGCTGTGAGTGACTCATTCCAGTTGAGAGGTTCATCTCCCTTCTTGTGACCCTTAAGCATATCAGTCAAGGGTTTTGTTTTACCTGTGTAATCTGGTAGCCATTCCCTTAAGAATCTGAAGATTCCTAGGGTTTACCTTAACCCTGTGAAAGTAGCTGGAATTAGTAACTGTCTAATGTACTTTTTTTTCTTCACTAATTTTTCTCCTTCCTGCTGATACTGTAACACCTAAGAAAGTAACAGAATTCTTCATAAACTAACTCTTTTTAGGGTTCAGTTTTAATCCTGCTTCCAGTGCATTTAAGTGCTGCTTTTCAGTCTCTGTTCCTAGAAGGTGATGAAAAACTGTTGAAGCATTATGAAAACCTTGAGGCATTCTTGTCCAAATATATTGTTGAGCCTCTAGAGTAAAAGCAAATCTCCACTGTGAGTTTTCATCCAGAGTGATACTCCAGAAACACTTACTCACATCTAACACAAAAAAAAATTACATTTTTTCCTGAATCTAAACAATAAGAACAGGCATGCTACCCACTAATGGAAAAGGGCAAGATATTACCTTATTGAGTTCTCTGTAATCAATAGTGAGATGCTAACTCCCATCTGGCTTCTGTATAGGCCAACATGGCCTATTAGCTGGTGAATTGATTTTTGTGACAACCCCTTGAGCTTCTAAAGCTTTTACAGTATTCAGTATTGCCTATTCCGTTTCTTGCTTGATTGAATACTGTTGTATACATTTTTGGGACTGCCTATTACTCTGAGAATAAAGTTAGGGATTTGTCCACAATCATTCTTACGTTTAGAAAAAATATCCTGATAGCTATAGATTAGTTGAGAAAACTCTTGATTTGTTTTCAACAACTCAACTAAATCATATTGTTCTGGATCCTTGACATTATATTTGTGTAAAGCTTCAGAGATGACTTAACTCTTTGTCTAACATTCCCTTTATCAATTCCCTGTTACACAAATGTATAATGTAACCTCTTTGTTTCAAAATGTCACTACCAATGATGTTCTGTAGTGGAGGACCTGATACTCATGCATGTTGGAAAGTATCTTCATCTATGTTTCTACAGGGAGGCTTACTTGGGATTGAGAAATTTCTCCACCCAATCCTTGCAGATTATGGTTCTTGCGCCTGGGAATGTTCTTGTAGTAATGCAAATTGTGGCTCCTGTATCTATTAAATATGAATCTAAATGACCTCCTACCCAAATCTGAGCATCTGGCCTCCCACAGTATCCTTAACATGCTTAGTCAAAACATTGGCCAATACATTATTAATAACTTCCCATGGGTAGGCATCTTCAAGATTCAAAGCCTCCTGAGGATTATACCAAGCTGCATACATGCTTGTAAGTGAAACACTTGTAGCTAATATCTTTTCAACTTAAATAGGTAATTTTCCAAAACATGTAGCAAAAAGTATATTTAAGATGTTTTGGCCAGTTTTAACTACGGATGTTAAAATAAGAGAAATACTTGGGGACCAAACAAGTTTATGTTCAAGAATATGAGGTCTTTAAAAAGACAACTTTGTTACCCCAAAAAGGACATTAGATCCCACGGGGCTAGTTGTACCATACCATGTGAGAAATGTAGTTATTGTAGCTATTTAGATAGCACTAGTGTGTTTTTTTCATTCAGATCAATGCAAGAATTACAAGTTTAATGTTGATGCAACTTGTGATTCCAAGCATGTGATGTATTTAGGCTTGCTGTGTTATCTGTTCAAAATTTTATATAGAAAAAAACAGATTTTTTTTTAGGAATAGGATTAGAGAACACATTTATAATGTTAATAATGGTGTACTGGCCAATATTTTGGCTAATCATGTCAAGGATACTGAAGCATCACATACCTTTAAGTTTATAATTATTGGGAGAGTGTATGAAGATAAATGTGGGGGTGGCATTAGGAATCAGCAAAAAAGCACAGAAACGGTCAAAAAAAAAAAAAAAAACTTCACTCCAGCATGGAACAGGCAGCAGTTTATTCACAGAATATTAACACTCCTTAATTTCCCCATGTTTTCATCCTCACAAAAAGACTTCATCAGATGACATCAACACACTGCATGACCCTGCTTATATATACACGTTTCCCCTCACATTAGGAATCTTACAGAGCAGTTAGAAGCTAAGTAGATTATTAGGTTAAGGGGTGACTTTGGTCATGGTTTGAATGATAAAATCCCCCTTAAACGTATGCTCAAAGCTAGACCATTCTTTATTTTTATTTTATTTATTTATTTTACATTTGTTTACCGGGAAAGTCCGACTGGAACGAGGTCCATTTACAGCTGAGGCTCAGGGAGAAAAGCTTCAATAACAACACAATTTCAACAAACAAACAATTCTGTACAGTTGTATATATACAATCAAAAAGATATATCATAAATTAGTTTGTTCTAAGCAAGCTTAGCTTATACATAGTAGACCCTGGATGTCAGCATTGGTAGAATAAAGCATACATTGAATGATGCAATCAAAAACTGATGCCATTCAGGAGACATCTCACAGGATAAACATAATTTGCAAGGTAGTAGGCCCTGAAAGGGAGTATTAGAGTACTGTATATTAGCTATGATAAGCAGTGAAGAGAAGAGGGTGGCAAGATTAGGAGAAGAGCAGGAAAGCATTTATGTGATGCAAGGAAAGAGCCATGATTGCAAGAGGTGTGACTTAAGTGACTTCTTGAAAAGTGAGATGGATGTTGCTGAGGAGATATATTGGGGGAGGTTATTCCATTCCCTAGCGATGGTGTGAGAAAAAAGACTTTTCCCTGCAGTGTTATTGGCTTTGGATATGCAGAGCAGGGTTTTGTTGGATAAGCACAGAGAATGATTTGCTGAATACTAGTTTAGTAGTTGGTTTAGGGCTGGGATTTTCTGGGGGGTTCCTTATTATGTTGAAGGTGAGTACTAGTTGGTGATAACTAATTAGCTGAAGGAGTTCTAGCCACTCTAGTTGCTTTATGGCAAGACAGTGATGACTTCTAAAAGTGGAGTTATTGGCAAATTTTGCAATTTTATTGTAACATGACTCTAGTTTGTCTAGGTCTGTTTTCCTGATATGAATTAGGATTGGTGATGCATACGTTAGGGTAGACAAGAGGTGGGTTTGGGCTAGGGAGATTTGTGCTTTGTCAGATAGGAACTGTCTGTGTTTGCTTTGTAATGATTTGTAAGATATGGACATCAAAGTTAAGATCCTTATCTATTTCAACCCTTAATAGCTTAGTATGGGGGTGCGGGAGATTGTAGTCCTGTTTTTGGAGGTGATAGTGAAGGAAGGAGGTGTGGTTTTGGATTTATTGAGGGTAAAAGGGAGTAGTTTGGTCTTATTGAGGTTTAAGATAAGTTGGATATCAGTAGTCCATTGTTCTACGGAGCAGATGGATTCTTGGGTAAGCTTTTGAAGAGTGGTTATGGATGGAGCTGAGCAAATTAGTGTGGAGTCATCTGCGTACTGTATGAGTGATGCATGCAGGGTGGAGGTATTTAGTTTGTTGGTGAAAATGGTGAATAGTAGAGGACCCAGTACTGATCCTTGAGGAACGCCTATAGTGGTTGGAAGTAGAGGTGATAGTATACCTTGCCACTTGACTGATTGTTTTCTATCAGAGAGATAGTTTTTGAACCAGGAAGTAGTGGAGGAGGCAAAGGACATGGTGGATAAAGTGTCTAAGAGTAGGTTATGGGAGACCATGTCGAATGCTTTTGATAGCTCGAAGAATATGGCTGATACAAAGTTGTTGTTGTTGTTTAGTTGGTTAACGTGATTGGTAAAGGAGAGAAGAGCAGTAGTTGTACTTTGGTTTGGGTGGAAGCCATGCTGTGTGGGGGAGAGGAGATGATGTGAAGTTAAGAAGTGCATTACCTGGGTGTGAATACCTTTCTCCAGAAGCTTGGAAAGGGGGGATAGGATAGCAATTGGCCAGCAGTTTGATAGTTCATAGGAGTTGCTGTCTTTGTGAAGGGGAATAATATATAACACTTTCCATAGTCAGGGTATATAAGTTTCTTGTATAGAGTGGTTTATAAGAATTGAGACAGGGTAAGGCTACTGACTCTGCAGCTAATTTTAGGAAATTAGTGAGTAGACCAACTGCTGCAAGAGTGGTGGGTTTTAGTTTAGAGAGTAGTTTTCTAACTGTGCAAGTTGGTATAGGTGAGAGTGTAAAGGTGAGTATGTTAGTTTGATCTATATTTGGGGTGAATTTGGAGTTACTGTTGGATAGCTGAGGAGATAATGAGGGGAAAGATTCAGTGAAGTGATGGTTAAATTGAGAAGCTATGCTGTCATTATCAGAACTGTTGTTGGGAGCTGGGGTGGTACTTTTTCTGGGTTTTAGAAGGGAATTGATAGCCTGCCAAAACTTTTGGGGGTTTTTTGAATGTTTGTTTTGGATGTCTAGGAAGTAGTTTTGTTTATTCTTTTTTTTGTTTTTTGGCCTGATTCCGAAGTGTTTGATATTTTTGTCTTTCTTGTATAGTGTTATTCTTTTTCCAGTTCTTCCAGGCATTGTTTCTGGCTTTTAGTAAGGTTTTTGTTGTCCTATTTAGCCAGGGGACATAGTTAACTTTATTTCTAAGTTTCTTGATGGGAGCTAGTATATTTAGAACATTCATAAAAGAAGCATTGAAAAACTCAACTGCCTGGTCTA
Organism: Protopterus annectens; assembly: GCF_019279795.1. Taxonomy (NCBI): domain Eukaryota; kingdom Metazoa; phylum Chordata; order Ceratodontiformes; family Protopteridae; genus Protopterus; species Protopterus annectens. The sequence goes on along the minus strand of NC_056734.1, from coordinate 636,622,101 downwards.
ATGGTAGAGTTTTTAGTGGGTTCCAGTCACATTGCTGTAACATGCTCTTAAGAGTTTGTGGATTTACCTTGTGCTCATCTCTAGTTTCCTTGAACAGTATGGGTTTGGGTATGTTTGCTTTTTTATAAAGGAGGAATGTGGGGCAGTGGTCACTCAGTGTATCAGGTAAACAGCCCATATGATAATTTTCTTTGGGGAGATTAATTAAAGTCCAATCAAGAATGGGGGTTCTTTTGGATTTTTTGTCAATTCTGATGGGTTCTTGGATTAATTGTGAGAATATAAATAAGTTAATATGGTTTGAGGGATTGTTGGACTTACAGGCTAGCCCGTCTAGGTTTAGGTCACCTAGCAGGATGGTTTCTTGGGGTAGGTTGATTGTGGCCCATTGTAATATCTCTTCTATTATAGGTGAGTTATTTCCTGGAGGAATATAACTGTAGAGGATGTTGATTATCTTTTTGTTTTTGAGGGACATAACAGAGCCTAATGTCTCAGCATTCTGAAATTTGGGAAGTGAGGTTTTTAGAGTCTGGAGGTTAAGTGTATTTTTAAATAAGATTGCAACTCCACCTCCCTTTTTGGTACCTCTGTCTTGCCTTAGGATATTATAACCTGGGGGGAGAATTTCTTCATTTTGTGTGGTAGGTTTTAGCCAGGTCTCAGTAATGATTAGTATGTCTGGGGAGTAGTGGGCTATAAATGCGTGTAAGTCATGTAGTTAGTTGGATATACTTCTTAAGTTCAGATTAATAATAAGTAGATCTGATTTCTGTTTGTGTGAGAGAATTATGTTGGATGGACCTGGTTTGGGTGCATGTCCCCTGAGATTAGTAGCCATTTGTTGAGGGATAGTGTGAGTTGTATGGCATGAGCTGTGTCTGTATGTCTTCTAGATACTGTTTGTCTATTGAGAGGTAGTGTGGTTAGTGTTTTGTGTATGTAGAATAATGAGCTATTGTTAAATAGTGTTGAGCATATTACTATGTTTTTATGTGTATGTGTGTGTGTGGGTGTTTGTTATGTGGTAGGTAGTGTTTAGTGGCATGCTAGAGTGTCTAGATGTGGTGTAAGCTAGAGTAGTGAGAGTTAGTAGTAGTAGTGACAGTATGCCTTGCATGGTCTGTGTGGGATTAGGAGAGGGGATGGTTGTGAGCAGGAGGGTATGGTATGGCAGTGGAGAGGGGATGGTTGTGAGCAGAAGGATGTGGTATGAAAGTGGGAGTGGACTTGATACCTGAGGGATGGTGATAGGCTGTTGTAGGAGGCATGTGGCTATTTGGACTATAAGTTTAGGAGCACTGGGGGTGGGTGGGAATTGGGGCAGGCTTGGGGACCAGAGTGAGCCCGAAGGGCAAATGGAGCAGGCAAGAGCAAGAGAACCGAATACTACAAAAAACTATCAGTGACTGCAAGATCTCAACTGATCCAGAAGGTAATTTAACTAAAATGTAAGGGAAAGTATTATTTAATAGTTATTAAACTGTGGTTAATTTCCAAAGGAGGGAGTGGATAATTAGGAGCTATAGAATGGGGAGTATGACTTAATAGAAATCAACCAGCGTTTGGTACAAAAGAGAAAAAAGCCTGGAGATAAATGTAGTTCCTAGATTTTACATGGTAAAATGCTGCCACCTAATGGCAGCAAGAGATAGTGTAGAGCAGAGATAAGCAATCCCTCTATTTAGTAATTTAGTCAGGGGTTTAGAAGTACCAGAGGAGGCAGAGAGGCAAGCAGTCTGTGGTAGGCTGCTAAAAAACACATACACGGAAGGGCAGCTAGCACATATGGGCATTAAATGCTTAGTCCACAGTTACTTATTTGTAGGCTACATTCATTCAAAGGCTTGTGTTGGGAAGTCCTCACAGTAGCACTCTCTTATGAAGCTTGGCTGGCAGGCAAAGTTCAGGGTGTCTTCTGGGATTGGCAGTAGGTTTCCTTAATACCCTAATTGCAGGGAGGGAGCACCTGGATGGTGTACTATAAAAATAGAGAGAGGCAGTGAGTTAGCTGAATGGAAATGATACAGGAATGAGGTGGAGGGATAAGGCAGAAAGTAAAAGGGATAGGTGCAGATAAAGGTAGATGTGGAGGGTAGGTAAGTTTAAAGTGGTAACTGTAGAAAAGCAGCAGGCAAAGCCCAGTGGAACAATGAAAGGTAGGCAGTACACATTCAATAAAATATTCAATTACACAATAGTTTGAGCATAATACAGTACCCTGGTCCATTTAGGGAGGACGGGCTTGATTGCATTAGGCAGAAAATAATCACCAGTAGTCATAAACAGAGCATTATAGATACATTCAGATACAGTATTTCAGCAAAATAACCACAAAAGTGCAACATACACTTACAGTATTAGTGTGGACACTGACCTGATTTAAAAATATAATTTATACAAGGCACACCAGATGTTAAATTAAAGTGTGAACTCCGCCCACATGGTTACACAAGTCAAATAAAACAATTATATTATAGAGTGAACACTATTCCACTTATAATGGCAGTTTCAACCTAATATTTAGCAAAAACGCTGTACCAAAAGCATGAAGAAAGCCCTTTTATATATTCAGGCAATCAGCATATGTGCATATAACACACTGAATAAGAAAAACAGTAGTCTACACACTCCCTTGTTGGCACCCTTTTTGCTAGCTGGTTTAGCAGTAGTTTGAGCTATTTAAAAGAAATGGCATTACCCTTAATCTTAATATCATACTACAAAAGTTCTTGTTGGCGTCCCTTTGCCAATCGCTTTTACAGCAGGCTATGTTTAGTTAAAAAAACTACCCAACACAAACAAACCACACTTTGAGCTATATGAAAGAAATTGAATTGCTCTTAACCTTAATATCGTACTTCAAACGCCCTTGTTGGCGTCCTTTTGCTGATCGCCTTTACAGCAGGCTGTGTTTAGTTAAAAATACATAACAGCACAAATGAACCACACCAGCCCCAATAAGAAGCTGGTAGGTCTCTTTGCAGAGCTTATTTACAGCAGCAAAGGCGCTAGATAGTTTCAAACTGTTTCATCAAGTATATCCGTGAATATAAACTGTTGCAGCATGTATGCTTTTTTATATAGAGGTTTGACTTGTCTATATATATTTTTATATTTTTTTATATATTTAGAAGTTTTTAATTTTTATGTTCTGGATTTTTATGTGTTTTTTTAAAAAGACTTTTCTTCCCGAGGTGGTTCAATAACACTTTTACATTTTTGGGGGGACCTTTTTCTCTTGAAATGGTTTAGTAAATCTTAATAAGTAAATATTTCTAGGTCTAGATACAGGTACTTTTACTGGTATAATATCCTGCTCTAAATCTCTAATATTGTTACTTTTATAATTCAACTTTTCAGGTCTTATTTCTGGTTCTAACAACTGGGGTGCTTTGTTTCACACATTTAAACTCTTATTAATATATAAATACTTTTAACAACTGCTTGTCTCATAAATTACAGATTACAGTCATCTATAGGAGAACAAAGTCTAAGTGCTTCTAAATTAACAAGCACAAGAAAGGTAGGACCTCAACCCTATCGGCAGTGTGGAAGCCCCATCAGGGATACACTGCCAGCCTTTCTTCCATCTCGTATCACAAGGATTGGTCCCCCTTGGAAATCAGATTTCCTTCTTCTGCTTCCTCCTTTATGGGGAACCTATTTTATTTCTCTCTCTCTCTCTCTCACTCTCTCTTTCTCTGTTCCCTCTCATAACTGTCTCTTCTTCTAGCTTCTGAACTCTCTACTTTGTTTCTTCCTGGGTTTTGGCATCATAAATCTGATCTGTGCAAGTATGTACAAGGACTGCATCTATGAGGAAAAATAACAAGTGATGAATGAAAAACCTGTTAAATGACAAACAAGCAGAATGACAGTTGGGTCAGTACAGTTTATTTTCCAAGTAACTGACAAGAATTGCAACTGGAAACAAGGTATTTATACTTTCTTAAAGGATGCAGTCCTGCCCTCCTGTTTGACATAAAGCTGTCATGGACATAATATTTTTTACCTTTTTTTCCTTGAATGGGAAGAGTGTATTACTACACTGTGTCCAAATCTGGCCATGCAATTATTTTCAAAACTGCTGCTGAGACATTTATTTTTGTAAAGGATACAGATACAAGAATTCCTTGCTGAGTTTTATCGTGCCATCATTATCTCTCTAATCTTTCTAATAAGAAAGACTAAACATTGTCACTACAGTTGCATTTGATAAATGTTTTGCTATTACTATTCAATGACTAAGAATTAATGAAAGTTTGCAACATATGAAGTAATACAAAAGCTTAATAAAAATGAACCTCATATAATCAAGTCTGCAGTGCAGAACGTATATACAAGATAGAACATCTGCTCCTGTCCTTAACTCTATAGACAGCATATGAAATAAAACCAATATAGATGTTGTAATCCTTTGATGTTTGTAGATATATATGTACATTTTACATAATATGTATTTACATTGTCTTTATTCTTTGCCCATATGTTTTAAGAATGTTTTTGATAGAGACATAAAATTACTGATGAAAATATCTTTATGAAACTTTTAATAGAAGATCAATTCTATGTTTTTACAATACACAAAATTATGCGTCAGGGTATGACTCCTTGTTCCAGTCTGCTGTGACCCTTTCATGCTAATTTTATCCTAGTGGCAGATTTACAGTTCTAAGAGATGCTGTGATGTCTTATAGCTAGTTTACATCTGACCTTTAGAGGAATTAATTCCAATCAATGCAGATATTCAGTTATATTGATAATTATGCTTTGATAGAGAGAGAAATTCTGTATAACCACTATCTTATCTTAGCTGGTGCCCTTTTAGCTAGGCTCTGCCTTTTCTTGCAGCGTTTTGTTCTTTTTTGTTTTATTCCTGACATGTTTTCCAGCCAGTGTCATTCATATAAAAGATTGTTCACATAGACTGCTCAGAGAAGATTTTATAAGGTGGTGTCTCAAATTTGTTTGAGATTCCAATGCTATAACACCAGTCATAAAGTAATCCAACTGGCACCCAGATAAGCATTTAAATTAATGATTTTTCAAAGGTAGTTTGTACTCTGGGATCTAGCATTATATGCAGAGTTCCCAAGGTAAAATCCACCACCTCTCTGAAATATTGGACTTGTATGTGGCACTATTTGTCCATCTCAGGTAGCTCCTTTACCTCTGAGTAAGAGTTGAATGTCATGTTATGTTACATAAAAGTAGTAAAAATACTATTTATGGAAAATAGAAGAGTTGGCTAAGCCCCTGCAATTTTCCCAGAATGCTCCATAGTCTCATTTAACTATTAACCACTATTCAATGCATCATAGCATATGGCAGAGTAGTTCTTGCTCCCAGCAAAGATGACACTTCCCAGAGCTCCTCTTTTCCAGTCCCATTCACTGAGTGAGCTACTGTGCTCTCCTCTTTCTTGTGTCTGCTTCATTGTCCCCCGTAAGACTTCATTGCTGTACTGATGTTCTTCATCTCACATTGCTGCAGTCCTTACTTATGGGTAGTCCGCTGTCCTCGGTCGGCCCGAATACCAAAGTATTAGGCTGACGTCGGTCATGGGCGCCTAGATCTGACATCAGAGCGTCAGGGTATAAAGGCGCATGAATCCTCAGTCTTTTGCCGCATGGTCCGATGCAGAAGCAGTGTTGCGTGGAGTTTCAGACCGATACCAAGTTAGAATATTTTGTTTTTCTTGCCTCAGTTACTTACGGATGTCAGAAAAAGTGAATAATTGTATTTCTTGTGGGAAACAGATACCGCATAGGGATTACCACTCGCTTTGTATTCCTTGTTTGGGACGAAGTTGGGTGTCGGTTTTGTGCTAGGTTTAATTATAAAACGGAGGTTAGATTGCGCTAGGTTAGTCTTTGGCAAGAGGTGTAATTATAATATGCCGTCGGATGTTCGCCTGCTGCTCTACTAAGAAGCGCAAAGACAAATCTTTAAAGCCTAGCCAGGATGATTCGTCATTACGGACGACAGCTGAACAGGTGGATCCGGCTGAAGTTTCTGTTGAGTCCCAGGGGGAAACTTTGATTTTACATGATGTGGCCTCTCAGGAGGCAGGTCAGGCTGAAGGGGCCTCTCAGGTTACTATTCTCCCTTCTATGCCTAAGGTGGTTAGGCCTTCTGTTCTGTTTCTAAGGCTCCTTCTAAGGGCAGGTCTGTTTTGCCTTCCTCTGGTGTCAGTTCTGGTTCTTCAGGGTCTGTGCCTAAAAAGCACATGCTTAAAATGGCAGAGGATTTGATTACTTTAATTAGAGGTTCTATGCCCCCTCCTGATAAGAGGCCCAGGATGGAGCCAGAGTTGGAAAGTTTGGAGCAGGCCTCAGATGATTCAGAGTCTTCTGCTGAGGGCATTCAAGATTTCCCTCCTTATTCTGATTCTGATGCAGAGGATTCCACTCCTTCTGCTTCTCCTCCAGAGGATTTTTCATTTTCAGAAACTCTGCATTCCATGAGGGAGCATTTTAAGTGGGAAGGACAGGATTACTCTGATTCATGGAAGAGACTTAGGGAGTTCTTGTTTTTACCACAGCATAGACCCTTAGCTATTCCTCCGGTTTTGGATGTTGTTTCAGATGTTTTCTCGGAAGCTTCTCTTAATCCAGATTCTGTGCCTCCTGCTCCAGTTAAACCGGACAGGTATTACAGGGTGCCTGAGGCTCATAAATATCTTTATAAGAGTCCTAGGGCGGACCCAGAAACTATTAGTCAGGGGCCTAAGGGTGTTAGAGCCTCTGTTGTTAAGATTGGATAAGGAAGCTAGAGCTTTGGATAGATGGGGTAAGAAGGTGTATACCTCTTCTACTTTAGCAATGAGAGCTTTGAACTGCCAGTTTCATATGTTGAAGTATCAGAATTTCCTCCTTTCTCAGCTAAGATCTAAAGTGGATGCTTTGGCAGAGGGCATAGAGTGTAAAGAATTGCAGGATTTAGTGCATGTTTCTGAACAGGTGGGAAAGCACTCTTTCCAATGTGGTTTTGATGCTTTACAGGCTTCTTCTAGGGTGGCTGCCACTGGTTCAGTTATTCATAGGCACGCCTGGCAAGGATCAGAATTTGTCGGAGCATGTTAAGTCTAGAATTCTGGATGCCCTTTACAGTCTGAAGTTTTGTTTGGTCCTCCTGTGGAGTCAGTCTTAAAGAAAATGGAAGACAAGGCTAAGTCTATGCAGACTGTTAAAGATTTTTTGCAGGTACAACCTCCAAAGTTTAGTAGAAATTGGCCTACTAAGGTGGACGTACCCTTCTTCTGATTCTCAGTCTAGGGGTAGATCTAGGCGTGGTAGGGGCAGAGCTCAGAGTACCTTCAGGCCGAGACAATGGAGTTCGCCTGCTCAATCTGCTGGTGAGGGCAGGGGCCAGTCCTTTCGTAAACAGGCCCAATGACCTGCATTTTCAGCTGCCAGATTCTTCTTGCCTGGCAGCTCCTTTGGGAGGAAAGTTGGCTCTTTTCAAGCAAAATTGGCATTTAGTCACCCAGGACAAATGGGTATTGGACATTATAAACTGAGGTTACAAGTTCTATTTCCATACCATGCCTCCTTTCAAGGGCATCCCAGACGTCCCTCCTTGGCAAAGGATAGAGGCTCACAAACAAATTTCTTTACTTCTTCAAATAGGAGCTATACAGCCAGTTCCTCTGTCAGAAGTGGGCCTAGGATTTTATTCTCGCCTGTTTCTAGTTCCAAAGAAAGGGAACACGTGGAGACCAATTTTGGATTTATCTATCCTCAACACTTACCTGGACATTCCAAAGTTCAAGATGCTGACTTTACAACAACTTTTACCTCTGTTGGGAAAAGATCACTGGATGGTTACTCTGGATCTCAAAGAGGCTTACCTTCATGTTCCTATCAGGCCCAGTTGCAGGATGAAACTGCGGTCACTGGCTGGAAATTTACATTATGAGTTCTCTGCATTGCCCTTTGGCTTATCTAGCCCAGAGTGTTCACAAAGGTTCTGGCTCCAGTGATAGCTTTTTCAGACTAAGAGGAATACAGATTTATCCTTATTTGGACGATTGCCTGATTATTGCACAAGAAAAGGACGAACTTCTTCATCATCTACAGTATGTGATGGCAGTGTTAAGATGCCTAGGGTATTCTGTGAATGAAACAAAGTCCAGTCTAGTACCCTCTCAGGACATGTGCTTTCTGGGTGTGAGACTGAATACAGCTTCCCAGATGGCTTTTTTGACCCCGGACAAACAAAGAAGCCTTTCTCTTTATTTCCATCAAATGTCTCCACGGTCCAGGCTGACTGCAAGGACAGTCCTTCAAGCCTTGGGGTTCATGGCATCTTGTATTCTGGTGCTTCCCAATGCCAAATTGCATATGAGGAAGCTTCAATGGTATCTCAAAAATGTATGGACACAGCACTGCCAAGATCTGGACACTGTCATTCAGATAATACTTTGCATTCAGAAGGAGTTTTTGTGGTGGGCTCAGGAATGTCACCTAAACAAGGGACTCTCTGTGACCCGGCCAGAGGCGAGTCAGATTCTAACGACAGATGCCTCGGACAAGGCTTGGGGAGCACACCTCAATGGAAAATGGGTGCAAGACACGTGGCCTGTCAAACTCAACATTTGCATATCAACTTGAAGGAAATGTTAGCAGTCCAGTTTGCATTGATGGCTTTCAAAGATTTACTTCACCCAGGGCAGGTGTTGATTCAAACAGACAACACCACTGTCATGTGGTACATCAACAAGCAAGGGGGAACCCATTCTTACCCACTTTGCAGGCAAGCGATGATTTTGTGGGAAACTGCTCTCAATCTACACCTCAATCTTCAGGCAAGGTTTCTACCAGGAGCACAGAACTCCTTAGCAGATGTGTTGAGCAGACAAATAGTGGATCCTCACGAGTGGAAATTGGATCCTCATGTATTTCAAAAGTTGACAGTGTTATGGGGAACTCCAGACATAGATCTGTTCGCTTCTCCACTAAATTGCCAGTTGCCAAAGTTTTGCACAAAAATGTTTCATCACACAGCTTGAAAGGTGGACGCTCTATCATTCAGTTGGAACAATCTGCATGTATATGCCTTTTCACCTCTGCCTCTTCTTCCCAAGGTACTTTTGAAGGCCAGACAAGACAAGCCAACCATGATTTTGATAGCACCGGATTGGCCTCGACAACACTGGTACCCACTACTGAAGAGTTTAGTACGAGAACCTCCATGGCCTCTGCCTTTGATTCCGCACCTTTTGTCACAAGAGGGCAATCACTTCCTCAATGTCAAGATTCAGTCTCTGCATCTAACAGCCTGGCATATTCTGTTTTAGACTCTGGAGGGTCTCAGCTTCCACAACGAGTTTTGAATGTTATTTTGGAGGCCAGGAGGCCTAGTACCAGGAAAGTTTACTCTGATAAATGGAGGAGATTTTTTATTTGGAGCAAAGGAAAGGACTTTGATGTCTCCAAACCTGATTTAAGTGTTGCTCTTCAATATCTTACTGAGTTATTGGACAAGGGTTTGTCTTTCTCCTCGATAAAGGTCCATGCTGCAGCCATTTCTGCTCACTATGATTGTGACCCTCCTTTATTCTCTCATCCTTTGTTTAAGCAATTTCTTAGAGGGGCAAAGAATATAAGACCCCACGAGAGCTCCTACTCCTGCTTGGGATCTCAATTTTGTGTTGGAAAAACTTACTCTACAACCTTTTGAGCCTGCAGCTACTGCCGAGTTAAAGTATTTGTCATGGAAAACTGCTTTTTGTTGGCCATTACCTCTGCAAGAAGGGTTTCTGAATTACAGGCCCTCATGGCAGTGGAGCCTTTCCTGATTTTTCATAAGGATAGGGTATCTTTAATCCTTCCTTTATGCCTAAAGTGGTTTCTAGTGTGGCCTTAAACCAAACTATTCATTTGCCTACTTTTTATGCAAACCCCAAAATAAAGGGAGAAAATTTTGCATACTTTGGATATTCACAGACAGTTGCGTTATTATTTGAGCAGAACCAAGGAGTTCAGACAGTCTCAGCAGTTGTTTGTTTCTTTTGCTTTGAGTTCACAGGGTAAACCTGTTTCAAAACAAACTATTTCTAAATGGATTGGGTTTTGTATTTCTTTCTGTTATTCCCATCATGGTAAGGAGATTCCTGCTGGAATCAGGCCTCATTCCACTAGGGCTATTGCTACTTCGCCTTTCTAAGGGGTAGCTACAAAAGACATTTTGGAGGCAGCTACTTGGAGTTCAGTGCATACTTTTTCTAAACATTACCACCTTCCTCTTTATTCTAAGTCTAGGGCTGGATTTGCCACTGCAATTTTACAGGGCATTTTAGCGGCCCCTAATGCTCTATGATTTTTACCAACCTCCCTTTCCCGTTGCTTTGGGATTCTACCCATAAGTAAGGACTGCAGCAATGTGAGATGAAGAACATAGTACAGTTTTGTACCTACCATAAATGTAGATGTTCGAAGATCCACATTGCTGCAGTCACCCTCCCTTCCCTCTGTAGTTTGACATGGTGCTATGCTTTAGGTGATGGTTGTTGTTGGGCTTGTTTTGGGAGGTATTCTGTTTTTGGCTGTGGCCTTTCTTGTTTGGCCTTCTGACATCTGGGGCAAGAAAAGACTGAGGATATGACGTCGGTCATGCGCCTTTATACCCTGACGCTCTGATGTCAGATCTAGGCGCCCATGACTGACGTCAGCCTAATACTTTGGTATTCGGGCCGACCGAGGACAGCGGACTACCCATAAGTAAGGACTGCAGCAATGTGGATCTTCGAACATCTACATTTATGGTAGGTACAAAACTGTACTTTTTATTAGCCTATTTCTCAGAATGCTGGTCTGGTTTCTGTGTCCCTGCCTGGTACAGCTTTCTATCAGGATAGCAAAAAGAACGTCAGACTCAATTACAGTTGTGCAGTGTGGAGCACTGAATTACTTTGGTCATACTGCATAAAACAAGGTACTGTCTTCTTACATTGCAGATGCTGCGATGCAAAGAAGTCTTGTCATGCACTTTTTGCATTTCTCTTTACAAAACAGACCACAAAAAGTTGATATTGTTTTATATCTGATACTCCTCCAATATTCTTCAAATCCTTGTTGACTGTGCTTGTATAATGCATGACTTTTTGAAGGTACATGCAGTCCACTATATTCCTTTCCTGTTATCACTGCAGCATTAGTATCACAGGGTAGGGAAGACAACATTAGTTTCAATATTGTTTGCTTATTAATGAAAGAAAATGTTAACTGCTATACACAAAATGCATTTATTTGGTATGACTCAAGACATTTTACATCAAGAATGCTAAACTATGTTAGAGCTCTTAAAAATATATAATAAATTATGTGTGGGAGTGAAAGGATAAAAATGATTAACACTCTGCCATGTAATAACAAGTGAAGTGATAAAAAAATAGGTCTACTGCAGTGTGCTTGTCTGTCATCTTTCTAGACCCCTTAAAATAATATCTATTATATGCCATATACAACATGATTGCTGTATCATGTGATCATGTGACTGCTTACTGCCTGCATGCCTTTCTTTAGTACAACTGAAAGTCTGGAATGAATCATTCCAGCTCATATCTACTATGTCACAGATTTTTAAAGGTGATAAACTTTTCTATTAATCTAACACTCACAAAGAGGAAAATATTAAAAAGAAGCATTAATTGGTTTTCATTCTTGGAAATTGTCTATCTAATAGCAGCAGTGCATTTTTAGTATCCAGCAAAATCTTACAACTAATAAGGCCATCATTTATTTATAGCTGATGAAACATCATGCCCCAAGGATTGATCAACTTAGCGTTACAAGAATCTTATGTCATTGGTTCATGTGCAACTGCTGTATATTCCCCATACTGCAGAACTGTAGCTGTAAAAAGAAAGAAAATACTTTCTTGTTATAATTATTTTCGAATAGGCCTCTCTGGGAATTAATTGACTTGTTACATACAGACTGAGGAACATATTTTATCCTGGGAATGTTTAAAGCTTACTGGCTGTATAAATACTAATTAGTTTTAGTTTTCAGTTTATAAAAAAAAGCATATGTTGTACAGTCTATGAATGCATAAAAAGGAGACAGGAAGACATTTCACATAGCCTAGCTAAAGTCAAAAACATTTGAATTATCCACCATATATTATTGTTGTGCAGTCCTGCGTAACTACTTTAAATTCTAATATACCTGCTTTAAAATTTCCAACATAGACTTATATAGAGCCTAAATAATTTGTGAATAGCTACAAGAGAACAGAAGCATAAAATGAACTGATTTACTTCTGTTTGCTACTTATTCAAATAAAATAAGCAGTTCTTCCATTAATTATTTCTGAAATTTCACTTTTCCAGTTCAGAGATGGCGCCGTGTGCTGCATATACAGAGCTGTAAGTGAAGAATGCTCTGAAAGATAGCAGGCAGGGCATTCCAAGGAACCATTCTCAAAAAAAAAGCTAGCTAGCTCACAGTTTACTGTACCATTTATCCTGACATTTTGTGTTTCTTTATCCTCTCCACTGCTGTACTTATAAGCATAAACTTCATTTTTCTGCAATATTCACCCCATTAAATAACTCCCAAGTAAAGAAATAACTCAGCAAATGAATAATATGCACAGATATGCAATAGTTTGTAAATATTTGATACTTTACTTGTTAAATTATCATCTCATGGCATGCCTTCTCAGACCCACTGGCTCAATTAATGGTTCTTCTTTGAATATGCACCATCCATGAGGCTGATCAGGAACCTGACCCGTAAGACCCTATGTATCTAATTCCATTTTCTCCACAGTGTGACAGTTGCTTCCCTTAAAAATGACAATCAGAAATATGATAATAATAATAATAATAATAATAATAATAATGAAAAACACTATAGAAAATACATTATAGACATATTAATATATTCCTAATAAATTTAATGTCATGTCATAGTACATAAATGTGTCTATACTAACAGCCTCCTCTACAACTATATTCACAAACATGAGTTTTCTTTTTTCTTCTGCATCATTTATCCCTTTAAATAACTCCAAGTACAAAAATAAATCAGTAAATAAATAATACACACTGGCGTGCATCAGTGCATAAATATTTGATGCTCTAGTTGTTGTTAAATTACCATTCATGACTTTGATTCACTGCCCATAAGATCCTACTGATTTCCCAGGGACTGTTTTATAAACTTCAAAAATAAATGACAAAATACTTAAAACGGGCACCGCGTTCATTGTTTCCACTAGTGATTTAAAGGTTACTAGATGGCATTCAGTAGGTATTTCAAACTATATGGAATACACAAAAAATGTTCAGACTGTAATAATTGCTATGGCTAAATAATGCAGATATATATTTTAATAGTAACCATGGCTCAATAAGGGAGTGAAGCAGATTAGAATCATATACATATTTAAAATGAATACATTTAAGTACTTTAAAAAGTGTTATAAATTTTTATTCCACTACCAAATAACCATCAAAATAAATGAATAAATGCCACATTAGTGTGACAATTAACAGACTGTGTCACAGCACTCACAGCTTAAGTTTAATACCCATCTGGGGTACCTTCTGTGTTTAGTAAGAATGCTCTGCTCATATCAGCATGCGTTTCTCTCTGGAGCACCAACTTTCTCTTACTTTCCATAGACATGCAAGCAGGTTGCCTATTGATTCTAAATAGTTTCTTGTACATATCTGAGTCCATGTGCATATGATGGTCCCTGTCAGGTTACTGCTTTGCACAACTGCATAGCGAGACAGATCCTGATCTTCAGTGACCATATGATATGAAACTGTGCATAGGAAATAGATGGAGTGAAGAACAAATTTTTGTTCAGTCAGTTTGCTTGTCTTGTTCAAGTTCATGGGGTTTTGACCCAAACTAAAAAAAAACATCTTTCATACCACTATAAAAATGTAATGATAATGTGATCACCTAGGAATGAAACACAAGGTCTCATTGCTCACGTTTGGGCCCACATGAAGCATTTAACTTTTACTAGACACCATTTTTGTTTAGGCTACTGCATAAAACCAGTCAAAAGAAACATTGTTTTTCTTGCTGTTTTAGTCAGAGATAAGTGATTAAGACCACAGTATGCATGGGAAGATAAATACATGAATGGACGTTTTAAATATGAGTCTGCAACAGGATAGTGTGTATATATCTATTTTACTATTCTATGCTTTTCACATCATTTCTCTGTCTCCTACTGATAGCTCCCCATTCTATTTTGGAGCAAACCAGACACCATGATAATTAACATTCCATGGTGCCTTCACTAGAATGATATGTGCAGGTCTTAGTTCTTTTCTAATGTGACATATTTCATGTTAGCTCATGTTAAATGTGTTGTTTGCCAGAAATGCATGTCTACAGGGAATCTGACTCAAGCTAATGAACTTATGATAGCTGGAATTTAGCATGGCTCAAGTAGAAATATATGTAACTATCTCTCTAGCTTCCATCATTTCCTCATGATTAATTACTTTTAATAATCAGATGTACAATAATCAAGCTGTGACTTGCAAAGCAGCTATAAAGTTGGACCACTGAACTTATGTAGTCTTTAATTAGGTGAAAGTGGGGCAGTGCTCAGTGAAAAAATAGCATTAGAAGGTTTATGACACTAGTGGAACAGGAAAAAAAACATTTGTATCAGCATTCTTTTTTCTAAAAATTAATTACAGGCAAATACTTTGTCTCCCATGAGGTGTTTATTGTATTTTTGTCTTACAATAGTTTATGCCTTACTGCACAATAATTTGGCAACAAGTAAGTCTGCATTGTTTCGAATGACATTACCCATCTCTACTTCAGTACTGGAGTTGGAAGAAAGTTATGGCAATGCTACACAAAATAAAGGATTTTTAAACAACAAGCTAAGTGGTGACTGGATATAAAGCAGCATGGATTTACAGTGGAGGATCCTGTTAAAACTCATTGATGCCTGGAGTAATAATCTGTGCTTTACAGGTTGCAGTAAGGATCATTCTGTCAGGCAGTGCAGTAGGGGTGCATAAATCTTTATCTCAGCTTTCAAGACAGAACCTTAATAAGCTTATTAAAGTTGTTCTAAGTCTAGCTTTAGAAGGATGTTGGGTGGTTGCTGATTAAATATGGCAGAAAGCTAGACAAACCTTTTACAACTGAAAGGCTGACTTTGGTTGCATTCTGTACTTTAAGAAAATAATGACTACTTGCCATACAGTTCCATCCAGCATAGGTGTAACATCCAAGAAAATGACGCCTTAAACAGACAGCAAAATAAAAGATTAAAATTACATCAGTTCCCTGTGCACCACACATTTCATTGTGCTGTATCACCAGCAAGTTGTATAACTTCATTTGATAATATGTTTCATACTGATATAAAAATATAGGCATGTCTAGTACAGTAAAGTATGCTATAACATAGTATATGTCTGATGCATCACAGAATACAACCTGTTGTAATTCTTTGCATGTTGTTGCAATGGATTCATTATTTCCTGCATGGATATTTGAGTCTCAGTGTGATTTAGGATTATCTCAGAAATGCTTTCAGAATGCATTTCTTCAGTGGCTGGCACAATTGTACAGCTGTTAGTCTTGTTCCCTCATAGCATTTGGTTCCCCACTTTTTTGACTGGGAAACCATCTGTGTGAAGTCTGCATGACATCCTTGTATTAGTCCAAGGGTTTGCCAGATGTCCCAGTTTCCTGTCACATCCCATATGCATGTTGAAAGTGAAGTGGTAATCTACTACAATCCCTCTAAATGTGGGTCTTGAGTAATCATCTTGTGTTATGATGCACTGACACATTTTCCAAAATTAGTTTCTCAGCCTTGCCAAAATAAGCTGTGGCTACCCTGCAACAATGAACTGGATGATGTGGACACTAGAGAATAACTGAATGAATGAATGTAACTCTTTATCAGTAATGCTTGTAAAAAATATGTATTTTATTACCTTAAAAGGATTTGCTTTAGTATTATGTGATTTAGCCTATTTTCTTATTAATTTATTCCTACCTTTATTGCTGTACTACTAGTAGTTTGGGTCATGGCTGAAGGATTTTTTTTTTATTTATCATTTGTTGACCGGGAAAGTCCGACTAGGTTCCACAGAGCCTGTTTTCAGCAGAGGCCCGGGGAGAAATGCTTCAGATGCATGTCTTTGGAATGTGGGAGGAAACCGGAGTACCCGGAGGAAACCCATGCGAACACAGGGAGAACATGCAAACTCCATACAGAAGGCACCCCAGCCGAGAATCGAACTGGAGAACCTCTTGCTGTGAGGTGACAATGTTAACCACTGCACCACTGCGCCGCATAATATTTTGAATTAGTCTATCCGACGTGTTATAAAATAATCAAACTAAACTAAGATAAAATAATTGTACTCTACTAATGTTAAAATTAAATTTTCTGCTGGTTATACAGTTACCTTTAGGGACCTAGATATGATATGGCAGCTCACATTTGTTTTAATTATATACTTTTATATGAATAAAAAAAAAATACTTCAAAGATGACTACCTTTAATATGCAAAACACAACTCAAGCACTTTCATTTTTAACATGATTTTGGCAGAAATGAGGTAAAACTGAAAGAAAGTATTAAATGCAAGAATTTAAAAATGAGGTAAAAACAGCCAATGAAACACTATCATAAATCTATTCAGTAGAAACTCCAAGTAAACTGGACTGAAATGTGCATTCAAATGTAAACATTTAAAAACATGTATACTATACTCGAGGAGGAAAAACAAATCTTACTCACATGGAATAAATTACACATATGTATGCACATCAATGCACTTCTACAAAGTTATCACATTTCAAAATGTCTGCTTTACTGGGTGGGACTTCAAAATACATTTAATGTCTAAACAATTGCTGTGTCCAGGAATGTTACTGATATTTAAAATTATCTGCCAAAACAGTTGCATTGTCTCAAGCTGATTTCCTGTGTTCCCATCCTAAAGTTTATCTGTAATTCTATCTAAAACAAAAAAATATATACATATTTTAAAGTCAATGCATATATCAGAATGTTTACATAAAAATCCTTACTTTTAACTCTGGTAGCATAATATGATTACTAATCATTTGGCATAGCTTCATTTCATTTTACCTACATAGAAAGCTTCACATGTAGTACAGAGGGCACAACAAAACTACCCCTTACTGTTACAAGTAAATCTACCAGTGGTACCCAAACCCCAGTCTAACAGTGGGATTCAATAAACTCCATGTAGGCTTCACACAAAGCCTACATGGAGTTTATGTGTTTGCACAGTGAGCAGCAGTGCTCATTACATATTCATGCTGTGCACAGTGTTTAAATGTAAACAAGCATGGTTTGTGGCTAGCAATAATGTTGCCAGCCAGGAAACTATGTAAAGCAACATAGATAGCAGCAGACATGTAGGCCTGTTTACCTACTGGCAAACTAGGTATGCGGGATTGCATGGAATGCCACATTGATTACCAGGGTTAATAATATAGCATATACATATGGTCCAAACACATTACAGGACAGTGTATACAGTGTAAAATATTGTGAAATTTCATTTCAGACATTCTGAACAAAAGCTGTGTAAATGATCCATAACGGCATATTGACTTCCATTTAAAATAAACAGAGGGGGAAGTGTGTTTTGAACAGGGACACATACATGAACTGTAGTAAGGAACACATGGAAAGAGGACAGGTAAAACATCGTAATGTAGAGGATATGAGGGCATGTAAATGGAAGACAGTTGTAGCAGAAACACTAATCACATATAGACAAGGTACAGTATGGACTGCACAGTAAAAATGTATATTGTGTGACTGTCAGACAAGGTGACATAACAATGGAGAAGATGGCTTTGAAATTAAGCATCCTGATGTGAACAATGGAGAGGAAATCTATCAGGAATGTTATATATAATCAGAGTTAGGTGCATATTCTGAAGCTGTGCAAATTGATTTTCTTGAATATTACTGTGATGTCAGCAGTGGTCCCCACCAAGTGGGACACAGTTACGGGCTCATGGACAACAGTAAACAGAAGCACACACAATCATGGACAATATCAGAATAATACTATTAGTAATCCCATGTCTCTGACATATCATATGTGATTGTGAGTGATCATAGATGGTTCGGCACAAACACATTATGACATGTCAGCAATCTATGAGAGTGATCAAGTACACCGTCCTGATACTGTAACATCTGCTGGAGGCGTTAGGAGGGACATTAAGAGGGGCACTGCTATACCTGTATATGACATTATGATCAATCTGGGCTAGTTCACAGGTGTGCATGGCATATATATGGCATAATCCACACTGTCACAAATGTAACCCATGCCATCAATGTTGTCAAACAGCTATGTATACACTGTGTGCATCTCTGGAACAGGGATCCCACATGTATCTGGTATAACACCTTGATGGGATTTCAGCACCATCAAAAAGTAATGTTTATGCAATAAAAATAATTAGTAGGTATAGCCAATAAGATGTGTGGGAGCTCACTGTGGCAAAAGTGGTACACTTCAGTTACCCATAACTGGAAGATGTGTAGGGAGGTACATGATGAAGGTTGTATTGTACTCAGTTATTGGTGTGATGAAGGCTGAGAACTATGGAGGTATTATGGCCTTTGATGTGGATGTATTGCACATACTCAGGAGTTATGTTACATATAAGAGAGTAGTCACCACTGTGGGCACATGCTGGTGGACGTTCCACATACCATCTACCTGAGGACACAGGTCACATACAACTTGGTCTGCTCATATGGGTGTGATGTCTACATTATCACTAGTGTGTGCAACTGCTTTCATAACATAACAACTCTCCTCATGTTTTTGTGTCATGTGTTATCATGGCTATGACAGCAATGTTTGGTATGTGTTGATAGTGTCTGTATTATACTAATATCACACTTGGAGTCAATGAATGCCGACAATTTGTAGTCCTCCAGACAGCTGTTTGGACACAAGATGTATATGCCATTCTTGAGATCTGTGACTTAAATAATAGACAGGAAAGGGCCTAACAGACTACCCTGGTGCATGGACCTGATCACTGGACTTGAGATATAGGTCACTTCACACATTTCAACATATTTAGATTCCATGTATGTAACTTAGTGGTCTACCCACTTGGTGATATAGGTGTTTATGGCCACTTCTGACCGTGTTGAGTTAACACTTCAGTGTGGATTTGTTCTCAAATAGCAAAAAAGAGAGGACAGGAATGTTCAATATCCACACTTTAATACAGCAATACAACACTTAAGACAGCAAAGCTTTCGGGTTTCCCCTTCCTCAGTGCTTAAAAGGGGAAACCCAAAAGCTTTGCTGTCTTAAGTGTTGTATTGCTATATTAAAGTGTGGATATTGAATGTTCATGTGCTCTCTTTTTTGCTGTTTGACTGATGAATGTATTGAGCACAGCTTACCACAGTGACAACTTTTTTTTTTTTGGATTTGTTCTCTAATGCCTTAAACTGGTCAACTTCCACAGGGTGATTGTGCTGTCATCATGCATGCCCTTGATGACCTACTTGAGGACATCTAACAGATGTAACAGACAGGGGTGCAGCATTAACAACTCACACATGCCTTTTGCACACAGTCAGGATATTACCAGTGTCCAAGGTCTATGATAACATGTTGGTCTACTTCACAGATGAGGAGAGTCGGGATTTGGCTATATGTGTATACATCAGGTACTGCCCCCCCCAACCCAGATGGTTGTATGTTGATGAACATCCTTCTGCGGGAACATATTCTGTCTGGAGTGTGTGTTGAAGTGTGGATCCAACTGTGTCAGGTAGGTGTGTGTTCTGAGTCACACTATAGGCAGTCTGTGATGTTGTCACAGCCCATTGATTCTATGTGATAGGCCTTGATGAAGGTAGACACTGCATACTGCTTATGTTGATCTGGCCTAGGGTTTTGACAAAATCCCCCACTCAGTTATCATTGATAAACACTCCCAGCTGGGGATTAACCCTGATGTCACTAGATGGGTAGCCAATTGGCTCACCAACAGAACACATATTGTCAAAGTTGGTGACTCAACCTCTACCAGTAGAGCCATCACCAGTAGTATATCACAAAGATCTGTGCTGGGCCCATTACGTTTTAGAATCCTTTTCTTGGAAGTCCAGGCTAAAGTAGACAACCTTTTGCTTACAGGAGGGGATAACACAGACAAATGATTCATGCCAAAGCCATGGTTTAAAACTAAATGCAAAAAAGTGCCATTAGTAATGCCTTTGGCAAAGTGGAATTCCCCACTAATTACAGTATTGACAAAAAGCTCAAACCCAGTGGTGTGAGACCTGGGAATACAGGTAAATAGCAATCTGAACTTCAACCACCAAGTTTCCACAGTGGTATTCAAAGGCTGCATCGTGCACCAGGTCAGATCTGAGGATGTTATAACAGCACTGTACTCCACCCTCTTCAGAACACTAGTAGAATGCAATGCTCCCTTGTGGATGTACCTCACCAGACACCTGCAGCAGATGAAGAGACTACAGAGGTTTCTCACCAAGAAAATAAAGGGCCTACAAAGCATAAAATAAAATAATAAAGGTCCAAACCACCAGACTGGAAGCAACATATTTAATAAAACAACAGATAAAACAATGAGCACTTTTGGGAAGTTATCCCTTCATCATACATTGTAACAGAGCATTACTAATCTATTTAAATGATACTCAACCAATCATCATTCAGTAAAAGGGCCTATGACCCTTTAACATGGGTTTAATCAGTAATACTCCATTGAGACCAGGGCTTTTATCTGTCCTAAGTTCTGGCATCCACTTAGTGTCACATATTTAGTCATATATATAACATCCCCTCCCTTTGCACTCAATCTCACAGTTTGTAGTACTAAAAAAGTAAAAGCATGTGTTGGATTTCTTTCAGTACGCTGGTACAAAGCATTATGAGCATTCTGTGTCTGTACAGACGATAAATGCTGTAATGTACTATCTTTAAGATGGCAATTCGTTTTTTCCACAGAATGACTCACAATCCCTGCACTTCGCAAGGTATATGACATTTTTTGTTTGACAATCTGAATAAAAGTTCGTCATATAACATTTACCTGTCACTGGGTGTGTAAAAGTATTCCCATTTATCACACCGGAACAAGCTTTACAGCATCTACATGAGAAAGTTCCTTGCTGACTTGTTCTAATGCCACACTTCTTACTAGTGCCTTTTTCCTTGCACAATAAATCTTTTAGATTCTTATTATGTTTAAATGAAAAGGAGGGTCCGTCACCCAAAATTCCCTTTAACTTATCATCAGTTAATAGAATACTCCAGTGTTTTTTTATGATTTCACTCCCCCCATATCATTAATAAATTTTAGTCAAGCATTGTTTATTCACTGCCTTATCATGGCCACCAGGTGCCCTTGCCATATTATTTCTCGAGTGCCATAGTATGGCCTTATTAAATCTATTCTTTTTACTAACATCAGTTATTTGTGATACATTCCTTTCATTGTGGCCCCTAGAACAAAGGCATGCTGCCAAGGAACTAACCTCTTCTTCAAACACAGTGTCTTCAGTACATAATAGTGATATTCTATATGTTTGGCCTTTTATGACGTTACCAAAACCATGCCTTGGATGCATGCTATTGTAAGACAAAAGACTATTCTTCCAACAGGTCTTTCTAAACACAGGGGTATGTACAAATCCTGCATCATCCTTATTCAACCTAACATCTAAAAAATCTATTTCAAACATGGAATGATGTATACCAAATCTCAAAAAGTCAGATGTGGACTTTAAATAGTCAACAAACCATATAGTTCAGTTTGTGTACCTCTCCATAGAATAAAAACATCATCGACAAAATGAGCATAATATAATAGTTGACTCTTTCAATGATGTGTTGTATTAAAAATCACATTCTCTTCCCAGTAAGCTAACACCATATTAGCATAGGAGTTTGCACACGGAGTTCCCATGATGACTCCTTTCACTTGTTTATAGTAATTACCATTGTACATAAATATGTTGTTGTTTAATATCAGCTCAATCATCCTGATTACCATATTAATCATATTCCTTTCACAAGGGCTATTATGCCTTAAAAAATATTTAAGGACAGCTAAGCCATAATCATTCGGTGTAACCGTAAACAAATTATTAATATCCAGTGTCACTAGTAAAAATTCCTTTTCATTAACTGTCATCAAATACTCACAAACTTGTCAAAAATTGTGCCATATCCTTTAATATTCTCAGTATATTTGTTAAAAACCTGTCTTAATTTTGTTTCAACCAAAATTGAGGCATTCTCAGTGGCCCACCCTCTACCCAACACAATGGGACTAAAGGGGGGGGGGGTTGTCAAATCTTTGTGAATTTTGGGTAAAGCCTTAAATAAAGGAATAGTCAGACATTCAAAACATACAAAATTAAAAACATCTTCACTTAATAATCCCCCATGCTTTAGTTCCACTAAATAGTGCTTCAAATTACTTATTAACATTTTAACATCTAGTATAGATAAAGGAATATATGTTAAAAAATCACTCAACAAAGCCATAATCTTATCTTGATAAAAGGAGAAATCCATTACTACAATGGCTCCTCCCTTAGTAGGTTTTATCACATCATGCCATGATGTATGTGGATAGATGAGGTGACTTGTGTCTGTCCTACAGGCCAGTCTCTGACCCTGCCCTGATGAAAATCTTGCACATCCACAAATCAGCTATAGTTGATGACAGCTGTGTCTGGTAAGAGGAAGATGGTAACAGCATGTTGCTGATGCACACACACACACACACACACACACACACACACACACACACACACACACACACACACACACACACACACCACTTGACTGCAGTGAGATGAGAACGCCTACCTAAGTACACTGACTAGAGACCTCTGTAATTAACTCAAGCACCACAGCATAAGTCTTTCTTGGAAATGGTTAGACAACACTTTATACTTGACATCAGCAGTGTCTGGTGAGGAGAAGATTGTAATAGCAGTGTCGCACATGCTGGGATAAAATGCTGTCTCTAATGTCAACCAAGTGCACAAACACCCCCCCCCCAAGTGATTATCGAAAGATTAGAATCTCTACCAAAGTACAGAGACTAGATTACTAAGTATTTTATGTAAGCGCCACAGCACAAATATGACTTTTACAAGGCTACAGAAGAACTTATACTGAATAACATAAGCAGTGGATGTTGGAGAGAAGATGCTGGGAGGCCTGCAAGAAATGGATGGGTAAGCATGGTAAAGTATCAAAATACTGGCAATACATGGAATTGCAGTGGTAACTGTAGGATACAAACTTATGTTCTTCTGACTAGACAGACAGACAGACACACACACACACACACACACACACACACACACACACACACACACACACACTCACCTCCCAGTTGACTGCAGTGAGTTTAGAACCCCTACCTAAATAAGTACACAGACTAGGGGACTCAGTATTTTAGGCAAGTGTCAAAGCGCAAGTCTGACTTTTACAAGGCTGCAGAACAACTTATAGTGGATGACATTAACAATTGATGGAAAGAAGATGTTGGGAGACTTGCAAGAAACAGATGTGTAGGCATGTGCAAGTGTCAAAAATATTGGCAATCAATGGGATTGGAGTGGTAACTGTAGGATGCACAATTATACTCTTCTGACTAGACAGACAGAAAGACACATACACACACACACACACACACACACACACACACACACACACACACACACACATGCATCAGTTGACTGTAGTGAGAACAGAGCCCCTACCTATCTAACTGCACCAACTAGAGAATTACTAATTATTTTATGCAAGCACCATAGCGCAAAAATGACTTTTACAAGGCTGCAGGACAATTTCTAGTTGATGACATCAACAGTGGATGTTGGAGAGAAGATGTGAGGTCTGCATGAAATGGCTAGCCTTGTCCAACTGTCAAGATATTAAAGTTCTGCATGGTGCCAGATTGATGAGTGTGCAATGTGTAGTATTTGGTGGTTGTATTTCCAATGTGCAGGTGCACTTTAAGAGACAGCTTTACAAACTATATGCAAACACATGTCCACATTACTACAAGTACTGGAAAATCTGAATGTGTATTGTCATAAAGATGTGCATTGTATATCAGACATTTGTTATTTTTTTCTGTAGTGTAGTTGATATATTTGTGCACGTGTACTGACAGACAAAGGTTGCATTGCAAGGGGCAGGTAAAAGAAGTCTGCATTCTAAATAAGTGTTATTTTCTTAAATAGTGCCTTCATTGTGTTTGCATTTCCACATGTAGTTTCATGGCATGAAAACTAAATGGACAATAAACAAAAGTAATACATGCTATTGTCTACTTTGCATAGCACATTGATGAGCAGTAGGTTTGCGCAATGGGTGGCAAAGTGTTTGGGCATGCGAGATACACTTTTCCTCTGCTTTCCCTGTTTGCATGTAGTTAAGCAGTGTGCAAACACAAGTTTCATTGTTAACATTGTGAGAGTTCTCTGTATTGAGTGTATGAAACACACCCACTGCTTAGCTGACTCTGTGGCAGCAAGTATAAATGCACTGATATATTTCTTTTGAAGCCCAGATGATATAGGGTTTGAATCCAGGTTTATGTATCACTTTTAAATAACTAGTGAAAATGGAATGAAATAATTCTTTGTACTACACTCACTGTCTGTTAGTGTATAATAATGTAGTGCAGCATGTTTAAGCGACATTGCATAGAGGTAACTGCACCATAGAAAAGCCGTTCACCTTTGCTTGGTATTGATGTGTGATGCCATACTCTGTGCTAACATAGAGGCCAAAATGTGAAGGGCTCTTATTTTTGTGTTGCTACTTAAGTGTGTTGTGTGTGATTCTATTTTTTGACCAGATTATAGGTGTTAAAATAGACTAGATAGAAAAGTGATGAAATGGGGAGCAAGCAGAGGGCAGAACAAAGGGGAAGCAACATAAGAATATGCAGGAGGGATATAGGAAAGGAATACAGGTATCCATTTCTTCAACGGTGTAAAATGAAAATGTGTACAGAATATTAGCTGAATTTAGTGTCACCTCCACAAAAAGAAGTGACAATGATGAAATCATGTTGTATAGCCAATTGTACCAAAGCAAGTTTGTCAAAAAGACATGTGTATGAAGTGGAGAGCCATGTATGAGCCAATTTTTTTTCTTTTTTTTTTTTTTTTTGTGGGACAGGAGCTCATTTTTTTTATTTTGTTTTTACTTCAGTAAGAGAGGAATGCTGAGTAAAGGATGATGGCATTTCTGGGTCAGAGAAGTTGGGTAGGTAAGGAAGTAAATACAAACAAACAGGGCAAATAAGACAAGACACAGGGATGGAGAGGGACACAAAAAGTGGTGGACACCATGATTGGGGTAAGGGAGGGGACAACACAAGCCCATGCCCATCAAACATGGGTACAGTGAGAATCTATTCCTCACCTGCAGGACTGTCTTCCCCATCTCCTTACTCCACTGGCTCTAGGAGTGCTTGATGTCTTGTCCTCCTTAGGACCATAAAGGAGAACAGCCTCTCTATCTGGCAAAGGAATATATCAGTGGTGCTGTGCACAACTCTAAGCACCAACCCTGGCATCTCCTGGAGGGTGATGAAATCCCCACCTCTGCCAGTATTCCTGGAGGGTACTACAGCACCATCTCTTGAGTATTGTTACCTGAGGATGCAGATAGTGCAGGGACAGCAGAGGCAGTATTATCAGGTTGGGTCCCAGATGTGCTGGCTGTCAGTGGGAGCTGGTGGAGTGAAAGCAGGTTGATCCACTGGGACTGGACTACCTCCCTGTGCTGTGAATCATTCAGTGATATGGTAGAGATGGATGACATGGAGGCATTTTGATGACACATAATAAAAAATAAAAAAAAGAGATAAGGGTTAGTGTGAGAGGAAAAGAAAGATATATAATTAGTACCATCATATGTGACATGCAATGCATTATCACAATAATCAATTATTTTATATGAAGTTTTACATTAAATATACTTTCTAACAACTACAAACTATAATTACGGATTCAACAATATCAACTTCAGACATCCCAATGGAATGAACAGTGACGCGGACTTATAAAAACAGTCCAAAATTTATTAAAGATTGTTAGCGCTTTCACCTTGCTGGCTTCATCAGACAAATGCTTAAGAAATTTGGAAGTATTTAAATATTGCATCCAACTCGCCTATTGGTACAGACAAACTCTGACATCATCATTCAATTCAATTAAAGTTGCAAGGCAGAAAAACATATATATATATATATATATATATATATATATATATATATATATATATAAAGTATATTAAAAGTGTATAAAACAAACACATTAAAATGCAGAATTGCAAAAAAACACACATATATATATATATATATATATATATATATATATATATATATATATATATACTGAATACATATAAAATTCACAAGCATAAAATAACTCAACTCTGTCAAAGGCTTAGATGTTAAACGGAACATAATGCCCATATGGTAACACTAACTAGATAATCGTGTCAAAATCACTGGATACTCAGAAATAACATACTATACAATTAAGGTTGTCCTAGTCACCTTCGAAACACTCAAGCCCCAGACTATATTCCCAAAAGGGTAGAGCAGGGGCAACACGAAGTGAAAAACTTTACATAATTCAAAAAGGTATAAAATTACACCATAAATAAACACAGGGTGTTACAAGTCCCACTTCATGTATAAATAAAAATAAAGATGAAAGTTCTAACATACTAAGAGGGGCACCACCACTTATAAAACACAAATGAGCTTGTGGGTATCATATTATGCTATAAAACCACTGACAAAAGAAAAAGACTGGGTAAAGGATGCAAAAAAACATTAAACTACCCTTCTATTAGAAATGGTTAACCTTCTGTTCCACAAGATAGGTCTAAGGGATGCTTTATCATTCAAGCCCGGGACCTTATCAGCCCTGCATCTGATAATTCATCTGAGCTCACATTCTTCCGTATATGTCTCAATATCACCCCCCCATTCATTAGGTCTAATGAATTGTAAAACTGAAAATAAAAAAGAGTGTGTGATACCCATTTCTTTATGGTGTTTGGACAATCCATTGGAATCCATACCAATGCGTATGTGGTAAATATGCTCCCTTATACGCTCCTGGAGTCTTCTATTAGTTTTTCCTATATAGAAGGCCTTGCAGGATACACATCTAGCGAGGTATACCACATGTTCACTCTGGCAGTTGGTATTCATATGGAAGGTGTACTCATCCCCTGATACAGGGTGTACAAATGTGCACCTTTGGTCTATAAACTGACATTGTCTACAATGATGGTATGGTCTGGTGTTACCCTGGTCATGCAAAATGTGCCCATTCAAACCATTTAGGGGACGGTGGCACAGAATTTGTTTCAGGTTCTTCCTGTTTTTAAACACATAACTGGGTCTGGGACTCACTATTCTACTAATATTCTCATCTAAGAGAAGTGTGTCCCAATATTTATCAAAAGTGTCCTTAACAGCTGTAGTATCAGAGGTAAAAAACATAGGAACTCTCAAGAAACTGGTGTTACCTGACCACTGTGCCAAATCCCCCATGGTAACCTCATCAGAGAAATAAGGACTCGCCCTAGTTGTCCTTAAGGAATTCACTTTGGTGATGGCTTTATCCACTTCTTGATGGCTATAGCGTCTGTCTCTCAATCTTTCCCTAAGACTAGACAGTTCCGTCAGGTAACCATCTTCTGTAGGATTAAGTCTGGAGGCTCTCATAACCTGCCCCCTAACAACATTACCAAATACAAAACGGGGATGCATACTATCCCTATGAAGTAATGTGTTCCTATAGCAAGCCTTCCTGTGGACTGCAGTATTTAACAGGCCATTACCAAGCCTTTCAATATTAATATCCAAAAATGATAACCTATATCGAGAGGAACTGACTGTAAAACTGAGAAAATCAGTTAGTCCATTGACCATTGAAACAAAATTCAACAGTTCAGCTTTATTTCCTCTCCAAATTAGGAAAAGATTGTCAACAAAATGCCTATAGAATCCAACATACCGCTTGAATTCCTGGAGTGGAAACAATCGCTCTTCTTCCCAACTAGCCATCACTATATTGGCGTAGTTATTGGCACATGATGTGCCCATAGCTACGCCATCATTCTGTATAAAGGTATTACCATCAAAAAAGAAAATGTTATTATGTAACACTGTCTCCAAAAACAGTGTCAGTAAATCTATTACCTTGGCGTCCAACCCCGAATGCTGGGTCAAGTACCAGTGTACTTTTACTACTCCTATATCATTTGGTATCACCGTGAAGAGACTCTTAACATCCATAGTAACAAGGATGTAGGGTTCATCATCCCTTGTACTCTTCATGAAAGTGTACAAATCCAAAAGAAATTGTTTGCTATCTCTCAAAATAACGGAGTTTTCATCTACAATGGGTCTCAAAAAATGTTCTAAATAGAGTGACAGTGGTTCAGTGACCCATCCTCTTCCAGCTACTATGGGTCATAATGGTGGTGTAGCCAGGGATTTATGGACTTTAGGTAAACCCTGTGAATCTATTCTTCACCTGAGGACTGTCATCACCATCCCCTTACTCCACTGGCTCTAGGAGTGCTTGATGTCTTGTCCTCCTAAGGACCATGAAGGAGAACAGTCTCTATCTGGCAAAGGAATATACCAGTGGTGCTGTGCACACCTCTAAGCACCAACCCTGGCATCTCCTGGAGGGTGATGAAATCCCCACCTCTGCCTGTATTCCTGGAGGGTACTACAGCACCATCTCCTGGGTATTGTTACCTGAGGATGCAGATAGTGCAGGGACAGCAGAGGCAGTATTACCAGGTTGGGTCCCAGATGTGCTGGCTGTCACTGGGAGCTGGTGGAGTGGGAGCAGGTTGATCCACTGGGATTGGACTACCTCCCTGTGCTGTGAATCTTTCAGTGATATGGTAGAGATGGATGACATGGAGGCATTTTGACGACACATAATAAAAAATAAAAAAAAACGAGATAAGAGTTAGTGTGAGAGGAAAAGAAAGATATATATAATTAGTACCATCATATGTGACATGCAATGCATTATCACAATAATCAATTATTTTATCTGAAGTTTTACATTAAATATACTTTCTAACAACTACAAACTATAATTACGGATTACTCAAAGTAATCCTTGTAATGTGCAGATATTGCACATATGCTTGGGCCAATTATTCAGATTAAAGTTAACAGCAGGGCATTTATGCCACTTGGGTAGAATTTAATTTCTGTAATATAATTAAAGGATTTTACTATTTTATACTTGTTATTCATAGTATTTGAATCCACAATGTTTGATTATAGTCTTACACTTGACTTTTAAAATTGGTTTATGCTACAGACTGATGCATGCATACTTACTTTTACAGATGGGATATGAATGCTTATTTTTCTACTACTGTATATAAAAGAAAACATTTTTTTTAATTTTTAAAGCTGCAATAATACTTTTCTTGTGCTTATACGTATCACTTGCTTCCTTCACTCTCTATATGCTCAGCATCAGCTTGCCTACTGGCATCAATTTCAGAATTAGCTGTGAAAAGAAAAGAAAAGAAAAGAAGAAAATTATGCATACCGTTCTTGCCTATATTTAACTTTCTGTGTATTATAAATTCTTTTTATTGGCATATTTACACAACTGTGTGCTGTTGCTAGTTTGGAACTCATCCAACTACTGGTTCACTGTATCCTACTTGTCCCTTTTCAGGTGGATAAAGTGGTGCCTATGCTGTTCTCCAGTGCATCGGATCCCAGTCACACTGGATACAGCTGTGACCAGACTACTCAAAGCCTTAGACTTGTATTGCAAACCTGTATAGTACCCCATGCAAAAGCCTTTGTATGTGGCACTTTACCAGGAGTACAGTAAGCATTCTGGACACCTGAACAGCCCACTTTTGCACACTAAATTGGTAACCTTCCTTTCAAACACCAGATATGTCTAATCAAAAAGTACTGCAATAGCAAATAATGATTTTCCACCAATTCCTGTTATCACATTTACTGATAGTGCACAAACCCAAGCAACTATGCCAACAACATTTGCATGATGTTAGCAGAGAATAACAGTGCCAAACAGAGGGGAATGCAGTTTTGGAAACTGGAAGGTTAATCTGACATTTGACATTAATCTGAGTGGTGTGTACTGCTGTAACTGCTAGGTGATTAAACTTTGCAGGCATACACTGTAGACATAAATTTCATGACCGGACACATGTTTAACTAGGCTTTTTTTTTATTTTTACAGTATGGGATTCAAACCTATACATAATGAACAAAACATTTTCTTCCACAGTGGTGATTTTTCATCTTTCCCACAGAAGAAGTGTTTCTCAGACATAGTCATGAATTATTTATAAATACAAATGACAGATTGTCATGTTAACCGTGTATGTGCGTGACCTAACAAGGTCCTTGTATTAATTTGTATATGTGTCTTATTTAAGTGTAAAGACCATACAAGTTCAGATAGCAGAATTATACTTACAGAACCATAGTAGACAGTATACCCTCAGTCATACATCTGAATCTTTTGGGGTCTTATTCCTCATACAAATAATTCATATCAGCTGCACTGCTATTTATAATTATGTATAAATTGTAATTAAGTGATATTGAATATAGTGTGAAATGGAACAATAGTAAAAATGTCTGGAATTTTCTGTATTAGATTCCAGGACCATGTGTATGGCAGCCCTACACTTACAGCTGTCACCACAGGAATATTGAAATAATGCTTGGGCATTTTTCCGTTCATTACTATAAACTGAACTGTCACAACATTAAAAATATGTTGCGTTTCCTGTATTAGAACCCAGAACCATCAGTATTACAGCTCTACACTTAACACCTGCTGCCACACAGGAATAGTTAAATAACAGTTGGATATTTCCCAATTCGTTATTAACTTCACTACACTAAAGTGCAATCCTGAAGTTGATATATTTAAGTCGCAGGGGGTGTAGGGAGTGCAGCCCCCCCCACACACAGAGAGGGTGCAAGGGGGCTTGCCCCCCTGCTTATAAGAGTAATATGGTTTGTGTTTTATTTGTTTCAGTATGTACTTGTGCTGGAATATAATAAGTGTTGGTATCCTGTGTGTTTTCAGTATTTTGAGTTTTCAGTATTTTGAATTTTCAGTATTCTGAGCTTTAGAGATTCTGATCTAAGTATTTTGAGTTTAGGTATTTTGAAAGTCAGTATTTTGAAGTGGATCCATATATATATAAATATATATATATATATATATATATATATATATATATATATATATATATATATATATATATCTACTTCTAAAGCTTGAAGTTTTAAAACTTTGAAGTTCAAACAGCCAAGACCAGAAGATCAAAGTTTTGAAACTTCAGGCTTCTGAAGGGAATCCATATATATATATATATATATATATATATATATATATATATTTATAGAGAGAGAGAGAGAGAGAGAGAGAGAGTGAGAGAGGGAGAGATGAAAAGGTGAAATAATTAGGGAGGAAAGAAGAAAAGAAATCTATTAAATTAACAGCACTACAAATGTTATGTTGTCACATGTGAAATATTTTCACACAGATCTGGATTTGAATTTTCACTCCAATGAACCTTCAAAACACAGTAAGAGTGTCTTATCCCTGTTTGCCACAGAAACAGCTTTTCAGACGAAAATGAAAATCATTGTACATACAAGTAACTGCAACACCATCCAAAGTATTAAAAAAATGACAGCTGTGCACTTCTGAATTGTTTGTACATGTATTAATTTCATGTGTAATACAATGAGGGATCACACAACCATTTATGACATTACTTGCAGAAATGCAGCTTCTGTCTTATCTCTCTTTGTGTTTGTGGCTTTTTCTTCTTCTCTTATCTGACCAGTAATCTCAGACATGCAGTCGCTAAGGCATTTTGTATCATTGTGCTTAAAATGTGTGAGAATATTAAATGACAATAATATACAGTTGTCAATAAATGCAGATAAGGTTGGATGTTACTTTGCAGAGAGTGTGAAACAAGTGCTGCTTACTCATATTTCAAACCTTGATACAATTACTTCTACACTTTGTAAGTGTAACTTGGCTGACACACCCACTGGAGGTAAGGAAGTTTTAACTGTTGTTGTGTTATCATTCTCCCTTCTAGAAAACATTCACAGTTAGAGTGCATTAGCAGCAAACACTGAGGGGCTGACTGAAGTATGTTTATATCTGCTACATAGACACAAAAAAATTGGGATTCAGCAATTCTAATATGTTCACACCTCATTTGCATCTTCACCGCTCACAGCCATAAAACTACATGATAAAAAGGTAACCATGTAGCTAGGGAACCTGAAGGCGAGAAGACTTGTTTATGTGGATAACACAGAAGAAGATTGCTATTACTTTAGATTTACCTGTGCAGAAGACTATTGATTTAGATAAGGTATGATTGCATTTTTTAGTTATATACTGCATATGCTCACATGTCACTAAGAAAAATAGTTTTATATAAATATGCATTAGCAAAAACATTTTATCTGTAGGCATCTCTTAGAAGTTTACTGATGGCATAGGCATTTTGCCAGGGCATTTTACTTTCTCAGATGCACAGCCTTATTAAGTTTCATCACAAGTGCTAATGTCTCAACTGTTTTCCTCATCACACTATTCTATTGTTATTTCAGTGAAATGTAAATGTCCTATATTGTCAATGACACAGGGCTGTTAGCCTTTTTGGATGGCCCTTAGAAACCTCTAGGGGACTGCTGGGCACAGGTAGAGGTGACTGGCAATTGCATAATATTGAATGTTCTGTGGTACACGTGTACAAATGTTTTGGAGACAGTTTATTTGATAGCACTTTTAGCAGTTCACTGATATTTTAGGATCATACAAAGTTACTATACCAATGGCTCTATGTCTCTTACAAGCCAATCCAAGTTCTACCCTTGTTTCTATGATCAGCAACTATTGCCCCTGCCCAAGAGAGGCACGGGTGGAATCCCCAGGGTGAATTTACGATTACCCATCCAATCGTCCAGATTGCATTTGAAGAGGGCCAATGAGGTGCTCTGTTTGACATGAAGTGGGAGTCTGTTCCAAAAGTGTGGTAACCTCTGGGAGACAAATCTGTCCCTCCAGCAGGTTCTATTAATGTCACATACCAGGTTAAGGTCTTTAGAATGAGTAACCTGTGTGCCTTTTAACTTGTATATATGCAGTATTTCCAGTAAAGCAGGGTCAGAGATTGATTTATATGCAAGGCAGAGACCACCTCTGAGTAGTCTGTATGAAACAGAATAAAGTGAAATTATTTCAGCCCATCCACTGATATTTTAGGATCATACAAAGTTACTATACCAATGGCTCTATGTTTCTTACAAGCCAATCCAAGTTCTACCCTTGTTTCTATGATCAGCAACTATTGCCCCTGCCCAAAAGAGGCACGGGTGGAATCCTCAGGGTGAATTTACGATTACCCATCCAATCGTCCAGATTGCATTTGAAGAGGGCCAATGAGGTGCTCTGTTTGACATGAAGTGGGAGTCTGTTCCAAAAGTGTGGTAACCTCTGGGAGACAAATCTGTCCCTCCAGCAGGTTCTATTAATGTCACATACCAGGGTAAGGTCTTTAGAATGAGTAACCTGTGTGCCTTTTAACTTGTATATATGCAGTATTTCCAGTAAAGCAGGGTCAGAGATTGATTTATATGCAAGGCAGAGACCACCTCTGAGTAGTCTGTATGAAACAGAATAAAGTGAAATTATTTCAGCCCATCCACATAGAACAGATGCTAAAGACCTTGAATTTTCATTGTGAGGAACATTTGTTGTCTCTCCAATTGTTGCAGATGCTTGGAAAGATACATACCAAAAGAGGTGTTATACTCAGTTATTGGCCTGATGAAGGAAGACTACAGGAGGTTATAACTTCTTTTTTTCCTGAAGTCAATACTCTTACTTATGAGATGAGTGATACTGAATGCCCTTCTGAACACTGTGGAGACATAGTGATCAAAGGTAAAGTTGTTGGCAACCTGTGTGCCCAGGTCTCTCACTACTGAGTGCAAACTTAGGGAATTGCTATTGATGTGGTAGTTAGCAGGAACATTGCTCTTACTGAAAGGGGTGATAATACATTTTTTTGCATTGAGTTTAAGGCAATAACTTTGGCACCAATCATTTGTTTGCATAAGACCCTCTTGTAGGATGTTGATATTGTTTGGAGACTCTATGACTGCTCCTACGTTGCAGCTATTAGCAAACTTCATCAGCCACAGACCTTTAGTTTTTACTTGTACTTTGGAGAAATATATTCCAAACAGCTGAGGTCCCAGGACTGATCCCTGTGGAACATCACTGGTTATGGGTCTGCTGTTGTAGGTGGATTCCCTTATTTTGACTGTATGGGTTCTATCAGTGTGCCACTTAGCGACCCACCTAATGATATAAGGGTTGACACCTAGCTGGATGAGTTTGTCAATGATGCCTGAGTGAGGGATAGTGTCAAAAGCATTGGCAAAGTCTGGGTAGACTGTATGTATAGATCTCCCCTCATCCAGGGCCTTAGTGACTGTCTCAAAGAATTCCACCAGGTTTAACAGGTAAGATCTCCCTTTGACAAATCCAAACTGAGTAGGGTCAAGTGTTTGGAGGTTAACTATATATTTGTTGATAAGGTCCATGCTGATTCGCTCCATGACCTTGCAGATAACACTAATCAGGTTAATAGATCTATAGTTCCTGGGGTCAGTGGAAACACCACCTTTGTGGACAGGAGAAACAGTGGCCATTTTTCATTCAGCTGGGATGAAGCCGTGGTTAGACTATGATTGAAAAGAGTACCCAATGGTGTTGCTAATTCTTGTTAGAGCTCATGTAGAATGCAGCCTGGGATGCTGTGTTTTTAGCCTTAGAGAGGGTGTTTATGACCTGCTCTTTAGAGGTCCTAGGTAGGAGACAGGTGGTAGGGATGCCATGGGTTACGTACAGTGGGAACAGGAAAATGAAGTTTTTACAGAACCTGTTGGCTAACAGGTTACCTATCTCTACAGGCTCAGTATATGTGATATCATTAACTACCAGTCTGGCACAAATCTGGGCCTTTCCTTTTAGGTTACAGATGTAACTGAAGTGCACTTTATGGTTGTCCTTAGTTGAGGAAGGCAATATGTATTTTTAATTTGCTTTGGAGTATTTCACAAGAAGTCTTATTTGTTTGTTTAAGCTGAGGAGGGAGTGTTTCCAGATTAGGACCTGCTCCCTCTTACACTTAGCAATTTCTTCCTCTTATTGTAAAGCCTGTTAATGGCAGTTGTCCACCAGGCAGGTTTGCTCTTCCTTGAATATCATGTTTTGGTCCTATCAGTATGGCCAAGTCAGTTATACAGGTGTTTGCACAAAGCATTGCTATAGACCTCAGATTAGTTGCCAGTTCTATCTGAGGGGAAAGGTGCAGTGAAGTTGTGTATACCATCCTGTAAGATGTGATAATCTGCTTTGGAGAAGTTTTGTAGTCTAGTTGCTGCTGGGGTCAGGTGTGATAGTTACTTTGAATGAGACTGATTTTTGGTTAGGTCTCAACAGGAAGGCATCACAGTGGGGGTACTATATCAGTCCCCCATATTGGTAAGCACCAGATCCAGGATGTTAGCACCCCTTGTGGGGATGTCAACTAACAGGTACAAGGGATTGGAGTTAACAAAGTCGAGGATCCTTTGGCAAGTGAGTTTGAGCATGAGTAATTTACCCAGTCAATGGATGGGTAGTGAAAGTCACACAAATCCCTGGTATTCAGATGTATCTTGATAGACTCAAGTAGATCCAAATATTTAGAGTAGGTGTCCTGATTCACGGAGGGGGTCCTGTAGCTGGCAATGACTTGAATAGGTGTTCTACCAACAGTTATTTGCACCTGTATATCTCCAGGGAATCATGCTGTTTAACCAATCTGGAGGTGTATTTATCATTAATGAATATTGATGTTTCTCCTCCTCTAGTTTTCATGCCTTCAGTCTGTGGTCTGAATGTGTGGAAGGAGGTAAAACCTGGTATGGCTGGAGTGCTCTTTACAGCCTTGAACCAGGTCTCCATGACTCCATAAATGCGTTTAGCAGCATAACTTTGAGGTTGTTTTTAAATGGAATTTTTATGTTGGGAATTTTGTCCTTGTGACACTGTCTAAAAAAAGGTGCTATGGGGTGGCAAGAGCCTTTACCAGTAGCCAACATCCCAGGGGTGACAGATGAAGACCATCTCTGGCAAAGCTTCAAGGTCTGTCAATCATGTCATCCCAGACTGAAAGATATGGGATCCCCTTAGAATGACACCAGAAACTAAGCCAATTATTGAAGTCATTTTCTATTTGTTTTATTCCTTTTGCCCTGTTAGCAAAATGACTAATTTGCCTGCTGTTTTGGGGGTGGGGGAGCCAAGTTCCATTTTTTTGTTGGAAAAAACAAAATTGTTTGTACAGAAGTTTGCTTTGCTATTGCTATTCAACTTATTTTGGATCCAACCTTGCTCTGTGTGTGACTGTGATATGTTACAACCACATAAATCCTTTTTTTATATTTGAATATCTTGACTGTTTTTTGTTTCTCCAGTGGGTAATATTAAAATATCTACCTTTTATGTGTTATATCTAAGAAGGACTTTTATTTATGTGACACTTACGTGTATTATCCTTCTTTTGTGTTTTATGTCACCTAGGACAATGGGACCCAGGCATCCTAATCCCCACAACACCCCCCTGCAGTGACCCTGAGAATAAAGTAATTGTCAAAGCATTTAGGTGATATGGTGCCTTTCTGCTTGAGAGAGGACATGGGGAAATATCTGGAAGAATGCAAATTTGGTAATAAATAGTGGATGATATAAACACTGTATGTGGCCAGAACAGGGAATATGATCAGGTGTATCATAGGGCCACTGAAATTATTTCATAAGCCCAGGGAGGGGCAGCTGCAGAGGCCCATGGATGGATGGCTGCTGGGGGGGGGTCTGCTACAGAGCTACCACTGGCACCAAATAAAGAGATTGTCTCCTCTCTCAGAGATCCAGAGAAGTGAACAACAGCATGTGATTGATGTTGGTGCTGCTGTTTTAAGGAGAACAAGTATGTCCCAGGAGGAGTTTCCATGTAGGCTTACCTATCTCCATTGTTAAACATTACTTGTATAGTAAAATATTGACAGGAATACTTAATTTCTGTTTAACGTATTTTTTTTTTTTTTGTGGAGGGAACTAGTTGTAGATTGATACAGTTAACAACACATTCTGGTTGATTACACATGAGCTTGGGGTGGATGTGTCATCCAAGTTTTTGTTAAAAGTATCATTAATGGCCATATGAAGTGCAAAAAGTTTTAAATCCCTGTGTTACTGTTAACTGTGATGATGGTGTCCTTACCTTTGCTTAACTTCTTCCACAACCCTTCTCTATAGGAACTCTGGAATCATCTGCACATGGTAAGCCAAACATTTTTATGTCAGTACTGATAAGCAGTTCAAAGAAATATTTATTTTATCCATATGTGTGATGTGGGTGTCAGGACTGTTGTTTGTATTACTGTGCTGTCTGTAATAGTGGCACCACTGCTAATTTGTTAGCATATATTGAACTATAGTAGTGTAGGTATTATTTTTTTTCCTGTGCTTTTTGCTTGCTGTCACAGATGCTGACAGTGGAAGTGTAAGACTCTTACCACCTGAGTATCAGCAGACTCTGATGGTGATGGTTGCCAAATACAGGCATAGTCAGGGGATGTAGAGGTTGAATCTGACACTGAGGGTGACATTCAGCCATCCCCTGTAATTCCACTGGACACAGACAGTATGCCTACGCCTACCCATTCTAGTGAGTCCTCAGATATTGGAATGTGGAGGGTGAGAAACTCGATCAGGGTAGTGTAGTTACTGTGGCTTCAGTGCCTGTTGACTCTGGCCATAGCCAAAGTGTGGGCAAGGTGTCACACAGGAGAGTTGTTATGGGTGCTTGGAAGAGCCCTGTTTACCATCCTCCACCAGATCCAGGTGTGTATTTCCATACCACTTGATGTATGCTTAGTGCCATCATGGAGATGCAGGCAGATTTCAATAGGTCCTCCAGAGAAATGCTTAGGGTTGTAGATGTGGCACAGGCTGACATATGTGACTGCATCCACCATGTTGCCAATTCAATGGATTGAATGAGTGACATGTTGGAATCGGCGTTGTCTGTGATGGAACATCTGCTGGGAGGGGAGTGGCATCCACATGGACATAGGTCAGCCACATCATCTAATGCTAGCTGACATAGCCATGCCCAATCATGCTGCAGTAGTGGTAGTACTTCCACTGTTCCATCAGTGGTTGAGGTGTCCACACCCTGATGTGGCAGGCCATGTGGTCATGGTCCTGGGCATCCTCATGAAGAAAGCTCATCCAGCAGATATCAGTTGCATTCAGGTAGCAGCAGTGCATCTGAATGTCACTTGGATGTGCCAGTGCAAGTCATGTTAGAGCCAGTTCTCATGGTTGGGTATGATGCTGATGAACTACCACCTCTACCACACATGGCTCACACCTGTCCAACATACCAAGAAGTAGAACTAGCACAGAGCATGGCTGTATTCTTGCAGACACTCACACACCAATTTCACTTGGAGGGCCTATACAGACACACACACAACAGTTACATGGTTTAGCTGTGATGCTTAAAGCTCTTTCTGTCTCAGTGGCCATGTATTACTTTTATCCAAATGTCTGCCTGTATCTCTTTCTTGCTCACATGCACTCACTTACCTTTTGTGTCAGCCTAAGCTTCTTGCTCCCCACACAACACCCTGTGCAAGTAATGATAACTGGCCTAGCCTTGTTTTCTATCTTTTGAATTCAGGGATATATAAGCTTTGTATCTGATGCTCAGGATCCATAGCTGACTTAGTGCTTAGAATATCTGTGTTTCTGATGTTGTTTTGCTAATTATACTGCTTTCTTACCAGTTTTTGTAAAGTGCACATGGCTCCCCCACTATTACAGCAACAAAGCTAGGTTAAGCCATAAAGAAAAGTGACAATTGCTGAACAATAGAGAGACTTTTTGCATATTTTGGTCTTACAGAGTTATACAGTTGATAGAATCAAAACAGTTTTGCATCAGTATTTTTAAGAATCTTCTGAGGGTTATGAAGTCTGTAACTGAAATGTGTCTCATTAATTTCTAACTTCTTTCTTTACTGATTTGCCAGTACAAAAGTATATGGCCAAACTGAGGACATTCACTGACCATCAATACTTTTGAGCAGTATTAATGTGTGAATCTTTGATGCCTGAGGCCTATTACTTGATAGAGGACAAATGTATTCACATAGGTCTCTCCTGTCACATGTTGAAACCATTGCTGTACAAATCGCCCCCCTTTTACTTACTTACATTACCAAGTAACAACATGCAAGGATATGTCATTCATTTGTATTATTCCACCATTTTGTTTTAATACTCCAGGTTCAACACTTATCTTGTAAATCCAGAAAATGCAACAGTTTTAGTTCAGGGCTGAATCTGTCCGATGCTAGGAGTGCACAGCCATTACATGGGTAGGCAAAGATTGTGAGCATTGCCTGGAATCAGTATTACTATATGTATGTGCATAAGATGAAAGTTTTATCCTGCTAGGCGGTGAGTGAGTGTGCTATGCATTGTCTCTTAGCCACTGCGAGGGCATATTGAGCATGCCCACATCTCCATACGCCCACAGCAACTGCAGGTTCCACCTCTAAATCCTCAACTGTGTGTGACTGTGGTGGCCTTGCCATTGGTGGTGAGATGTGTGCCCCATCCCCTTGTTGCCCCTTCCCCCTTGTTGACCCTGTTGAAGCTGTTTTCTCAGAATGATGTTGTGAAGAATGGCACAGATAGTGAAGATTTCTGTATACGTACATGGATTGTACTGCAGGGCTCCCACAGATGTATCTAGGCATCAGAACTGCAACTTCAGCAGCCAAACACATTTTCTATGATATTTCTGGTTTGAACATTAGTCTCATTATGTCATTCTTTAGTGGATGTGTATACATTCCTGATGGGCATCATCAGCCACAGTTCCAGCGCATAGTCTGCATCTACCAATAAATGATTCTGTGGGATATCACCCCGTGAGAATATCTGACATATTTGGGAGGTGTGCCAGATATGTGAGTCATGGTAACTTCCTGGGTTGCCAACACACACAATCAAGATGATTCTCTTAGCATTACACATTACTTGGCAATTAATGGAGTGGAAGCCCTTTCTGTTTATGTAGACCCTTCCCTATTCCCAGGTGGTGCCTTGATTTCTATATGTTTACAATCTATGGTACCCAGTACTTCAGGGTAGTGTGCTACAATGTAGAACTCCTGCATATTTGTGGCTCTGTAAAATATATGTGGTCACTTGCATGTTGGAGCATAGCATTCAGGAACTGATGAAGGATCCTGGATCCTGATGTCTGAGACACCACCAGCATGATCTCAGTTGGTCTCTGAAAGGTGCCTGTAGCTGAAGCGCTAAGTGCTATGCATACCTTTGTATCCACTGGTATTGGTCTCCCTCAGTTTTCCCTGGGTCTGACTTGAGGACAACAGAGGTTGCAGAGTTCCTGTAGTGTGTCTTTATCGACCCTGTTGAGAACTACAATTTCCAGCTCATGCAGATTGTGGTAAGTTAAACAGAGTTTGAAAACTCTTTTCCTTCTTGACCATAGTCTATTAGCAGCAGCAGCAGCATAGACTTCAGCCTATTGCACATAAACATGAATTAAAGCAACAGCAGCTCCTAACATTCTTTCTATGTAAACTCATTTCCATGTCTGTATTACAACAGGTTTTGGAATTCACAGGGGAAACCAGAACTGAGTCTACACAGTTGCTTTATAGCTTGCCGAATAGGTCCTTCATCTTGGATTGGTTGATTAGTATACAATTCAGCTGCTTATGGTGTAATTAACATGCCACGGTGCTTACCTTGTTTGTGCAGCTCTAAACACTGGGTAGAGTC
Organism: Protopterus annectens; assembly: GCF_019279795.1. Classification (NCBI taxonomy): domain Eukaryota; kingdom Metazoa; phylum Chordata; order Ceratodontiformes; family Protopteridae; genus Protopterus; species Protopterus annectens. The sequence goes on along the minus strand of NC_056734.1, from coordinate 636,581,016 downwards.
ACTTAATGAATACAAAACAGTGTGATAACATGTGTGCAAGTCATGCCATGATGTGCACATGGTCTTAGTGGACCATGTAGAGTTTATAGAATCTGCCCTTAAGTGATTTATAACCAAAGCTGGTCTATCATTCATAAAATAGTAAAACTTTTAAAATACACAGGGGCAGTTAACAGTATCTTTGGTCTTGTCAGAAAGGCCTGTTTCATATTTGTCACCTATTTGTAAAAATGCTTCAGATTTACATCCCTTTGATCTATAAAGTTAGGTGCTGAACAAAGTTTTTAAAAAACTTTCCAATTATCACTTAGAAAATGTTTATAATAATGGTCCCACTAATTCTGTAAGTACCATATTATAGACACACTCATATATATATATATATATATATATATATATATATATATATATATATATAGGTCTACTTGAAAACACTGACACGCCAAAACACCGATGACGAGAACACAGAGACCGGAAGATGGACAACTGAGATGACCGACAGTTTAAAAGCATGAAACTTCACATGCCCGACAGACTGCAATCCCCACAATCAACAAAACAAAACAAATACCTTTTCTGAAAAACACACACAACACAAGCACACAAAAAACCTTACAAACCTACACTAAACCTTACATACACAACTATCAATGCACTAACCTTAACCCAAACCCTAACCCTAAGGTCCGTCACTATCGCACACTCACCTAACCTGCGCCCTAACCCTAACACACTTAACCCACCCCAAACCCTAAAGTCTGTCACTACCGCACACTTAGCATACCCACATCCTAACCCTAACTCACTCAACCCACCCCTAACCCTAAAGTCTGTCACTATTGCACACTAACCTTAACATGTTGGTGTTCTCAGCATCAGGCTTTAAAACTGTTGGTCATCTCAGTTGTCGATCTTCTGGTCTTGGTGTTCTCGTCATCGGTATTTTGGCATGTCGGTGTTTTCAAGTAGATCAGTATATATATATATATATATATATATATATATATATATATATATATGTGTGTGTGTGTGTGTGTGTGTGTGTGTGTGTGTGTGAATGTATGTATATCAGTATACACCACATTCATATACACACACACACACACACACACACACACACACACACACACACACACACACCCGCATACTCATCTTTTAAGATAACTGTATACAATGATGAAATATTTGCTGTAACCAAAAAAATCTCCATAAACATAATTTAAATTAATAGTCCCTAATTTACTGAAAAAGTCAAGAATCTTTTATGAATGCTGGGGCATTTTATGCAAACTTTATTCGATTTATTTCCAATATAATGAAACAAATCAAGTCTTACAATCATTAACGGAAACAATTAGTCTAAGTGACTGATCTATGGGATCTTTATTCAGTTTGTGGATATCAAAAAACACAGCAGTTTTTAGAGTGTACAAAAATTATAAATTTCTATATGAATTAAACCCTCATGCAATAACTCTAGCAAAGCTAAATCCAGCTGCTGGCATCAAAATTCATATATATCACAATAACTCATACATAAGAGTTATCATCAGAATACTTTCTGTGTCAGTGTTAACTGAAATATTGTTTTTGTAATCTTTCATTTTTTTTTAATTGTTTATTTATTTATCCTTTGTTCCTTTGTTGACCAGGTTCATCACACTAGGCTAGTTGCCCCTTTTGAGGGGATACCCAAAATGGTATTTATTCTACTAGTGGAAATTTGGCCAGGGCATCAGGGGACTTCCCCTACTCTTGGTAGTCAAGGGAAGGATTTGTGTGTTACACATCCTGACGTCCTGTTTCCTGTCCAGGTGTGGAGGCAGCTAGGAGGAACAGGGAGAAAATGGCTAATTAGGCTTTGGCTGAAAATGAAATGAAGTCTGATGAAAATGTAGTTGACATGGTAGAATCACTACCAGAAGTTTTTTTTTTTCTGATGCTGTGGGTGCAGAAAAAACAGTGATATTGGAAGAAAAGGAGATTGTAGCTGTAACAGAGATGAATTCAGAGGAAAACTTTCAGAAGAGATTGTTTGAAGGAGAGACAGTTACCTCTGAGAAATGCATAATTACACCTCTTCAATCGGGAGGCTTGTGGGATGATTATTTGAAAAAAATTGTAAACCAAAGTGAAGCAGAAAGTGGAGGAACAATTTCATGGAGTGACATCATGGATAAAATAGAAGAAGAAAAAGGAGAAGGAAAGACTGTGTCAGAAAAAGTTCAAGAGACAAAAACTTATGCACAAACTGTGGGTGAAAGAACAAAGAAGAAAGAAGAAATAAAAGAAACAAAAAAGAAGTATACAGAACATGTGAGCTGTAAAAAAGAAGAACATTTGGACAGGCATAAGGTTTGGGACTCTGTCATAGCACCTCTGTATGTCAAAGCAAAAGATTTAAGAGCATTCATTTTAATTAATAAAGAGACTTTTTGTGACTTGATATTTGAGACTGGGCAGGCCATGAAAATATTTTTGGGTGCATATGAGCAAAAGAAAAATATTTATCCATGGTCAGAATATGTCATGCAAACTTTTTACAAACTAAAAAAAGAATAATGATCCAGTTTTGAAGTGAAAAAATGAAGCAAAAGAAATGAAAGAACATTTGTTAAATATATGTAAAGAAGTAATGTACACTACAAAAATATATGATGAAAGAGGACTATGGACTGGATATGGGAATGTGGAGTAATAATGACAATGGAAAATGATAATGTTATGCACGCACCTAGTATTATCATTGTTCATGGCAATAGGGGTTTTGTGAAAAACAGAGGTCAACCAAGGCCTTGTTATTTTTTTGGAAAAAAATATGTTTTGATCGATGAATGTGATAAAAAAGGATTATGTGGTAAAACAGGGCATAATGCAAAAAATGTGATTTAAAAGTGCAAAAAATGTGGCAATACTGGTGATTTATAGCTAGAATGTATGAATGTGCAAGAAAATGGAAAAATGAAAATGAAGTTATACAGGAGAAAGAGAGAGAAGAATGTGTTATACAAGAAAATGTACAAAAAGATGTGATTGATAAAGAGTTCATACATGAAGTTAAAGAAAGTAACAAGAAAAAAGAAACAGAGGAGACAAGTGAGGAAGAAGCTGATTGACTCACAGTAAGAAATAAAAAGAGTTCAATAAGGAAAAGAGATAAAGAAATGAAAACAAAATTAAAAAATGTAATGCTTAGAGAAAAGAAAGGAAAATGATAAACATTTTATTATACTGTGTTCTTAAAAGCTGAAAAGAGCTTTAAATGTGAAGAGTATTAAAAATCTTAAGAGGAGAATAAGTATATTACAATGATGTGCTTCATTAGATGCACATATTATTGTTTTAAAAGATATCAGATTATTAACTGAGGAAGAAAGAACACAAACTGAAAAACTTTGGAATGGTGCGATAGTTTGGAACATGGGAAAAGAAACATGCTCTGGCATATGTATATTATGTCATAAAAGCATTAAAATATTAGATGCAACCACAGTGGAACTAGGACAAATTATTGTGATAGACTTGAGATGGAAAAATATGTGTACAGAATTATAGCTTTTTATGTGTATATAACAAAAGCAGAGAGAGAGAGAGAGGCTGTTTAAAATTATTCTTGACTATGTTTGTATAAATATGGACATTTTAGGAGTGGGTGATTTTAAATATAATTTAAGAGACCATAACTTTTCACTCAATTGTGATGTTAAAATGGTTAAATAAATTATCAGAAGTGGAAAGTTAAGTGTATGGGGGAATAACCAGTGAACTTACAAAAGGAATGAAATTTGTGCAAAAATTGATTATTTTTTTAATATCTGATAGTTTAAAAGTTATAAAAAATGAATTAAATATGCTGGATTTTCAGATCATGTAGCTGTATGGGTTAAAGTACAGGAAAATGAAGAATAAATAAGAATTGGAAAAGGAATAAGTTATTAATGAAAAGGAATTAGATTTAGAAGAGAAGAAAGACCTTATGGAACTATGGAAAAAATCATATGGCTATGAGAAAGATTTATTAGAATTGGACTCTTTGGTGGCTTAATTTTAAAGAGAAATATAAAAAAGTGTTTTTACACAATATAAGGAAGAAAAGAAGAAAAGAAAAAGACAGAAATAAGATATTAAGTCAAGAAACTTTTAGAGACTTATTAGAGAAGAAAAATTCCTTGTATGAAAAAGAAAGATAAATATATAAAATTAATCAAATTAAAATTAATGACTTGTTATATAAACAAAAATATTGTTTACAAGGAAAGAAAGAAGAGGTAGCACCGTATCTGAGTAAAATGATAAAAGAAGGAAAAATAATAAGATAATTAAAAATAAAGAAATAGTAAATCCAGAAGCAAGGCAAGTATTACCATGCTGTATATGAAGCAACTTCACTTTACTAAAACAATAAAAGCAGTATCATAAGTGCTTTTGGGTAAATCCCTTCATCATATGATAAAACACTAGTAAAACCTTATATAGTACAAAACAGCCAATGAAAATCAATAGTTTACCCTCCTTTTTGCTAGAGCTGGTTTTAAACGGACAACATAATTTAATCCTGGGGCTTTGTCAGCTCCCAGTCTAAGAATCCATTGCATCTCTTTGTATTCAGTTTCATTATACAAGTCACCCATTCTTTGACTTCTGTTTATAACACATAACCATGAAGGCAAATACATGATCACTATGCAATTCTAAATGCTTGTACAGTGCATTGTGTTCTTTTCTTAACCTTATATCTGATAGATGCTTAAAAATGACATTTTTAAGTCTGCAATTTGTTTTTCCTACATAATATGCAGTACACTGTTGACAGTTCGCAATATAGACAACATATTGCATGTTACAGTCAGCATACATATTCAAAAAGTAATTCTTGTTGGTCCTGGGGTGTATAAAACAGTTCCCTTGTAGAATGTGCTTACAGGCTTTACAATGTAGGCATGAATAAGTTCCCTTCTTCTTAATGCCTGAATTTTTAAACTGCATAGGTTCTTGACACAAAATATCTTTCAAATTTTTATTTTTTTTAAAAAATAAATCTAGGTTGTGTCCCTATAACTTGAATTATATTCTCATCTGTAAAAATAATTCTCCAGTTGTCTCTAATTATATTACATATACCACCTATATCATTACTGTATGTTAAACTTATTTTCAAACCTTCATTAGCTTTTTGAACCTGTGCGTCTACCTTATTAGGCCATTTTTACCTCTGTGTAACCATGGTTTTGCACTTTGTTTTCTATAGAGACTGCTGTTGTCCATTTCCTTTTTCAATAAGTTTTTACTGTAACCTTGTGTTTGAAAATTATTCTTTAAATAGTCCAATTCCTGTATAAAGGAATTTTCATTCATGCAAAGTCTGGATATTCTACAGACTTGTCCCTTGACTATGTGTTGGAATACATATCTAGGGTGCATGCTATCAAATCTAAGCATTCTGTTGGTCCAACAAAGCTTCCTATATAGTGAGGTCTCTACCTCCCCATTTTCTTTCTTGATAATACTAACATCCAGGTATTCAATAACTGAACTAGAATGACTCACTGAAAATCTGAAGAAGCTGGTAGTAGACTCTAGATACTTAACAAAGGATGTTAATTCTGATGTGATGCCCACCCACAAAAAAAAAACACTGTCCACAAATCTACATATTCTTTGTATATGTAGACTAGCTACTTATTCTGCTGTGTTACTGCCTCTTAAATTGTTTTTCAGTTGTGCACTTGCCTTGCTTCATTTAAAAAGTTTTAAATTGCTAATTTTGTAAAGTTTTAATTGCATTTACTATTTAGGACTACACACTCAAGTGTGTTAGCCTTTTCTGTGTTTATTTACTGTATTATTGCATTGTTTAGCCTGTTTCAACAAAAAAAAATACTATCTTGTTTTCTCGTTTCCCACCTTTTCTATCCAGTCCATATCCCAGGCCTTGCTTGTCTTATTTTCTGTGCTCAGTGGTATCCAGACCTTGCTGTGGTAGAGGGAAGTCTTACTTCTTACCAGTGAGACTGGTGAGCATTGAACTGCCTATCTAATGCTAGAGGAGAGGTTTTCAGCTCTGAAATTGTAATTTTATTAGCCTCTTTGTGCTAATTTCTATCCCTTTCAACTTTCTGGCTTAAAAACGCATGTGTTTGCACATTTTTCACATCGTGCAGCACTGCGAGGCTACAGTTAAACTATTCCAGGTGCCAGAAAGTCTGCTCTTCAAATTTTCCCTTAGAACTAGCTAGTTTCTCAGTAGAAGCACTAACATCTTAAACCCTGTGACTAGCACTTGCTCTAGAACCTGCTGGAAAGCACTAGGAAGCCTGAAAATGATTCAAGCATTCAGCTTTCCTTGTCAATAAGGAGAAATTAATCATAGGCACTAAACAGCCTATAATTGCAAAGTACCTTGCAATGGTAAGGGAAAAACAGCTCTTAAACTTTACAAGAAAGCACTAGGAACCCTAAAACTGATTCAAGCACTCAGCTCTCCTTGTCAATAAGGAGAAATTAATCATAGGCACTAAACAGCCTATAATTGCAAATTACCTTACAAAGGTAAGGGAAAACAGCTCTTAAACTTTACAAAAAAGCACCTGAACAGGCATGTCCAAGGGTCCTCTTCCGGTGATTTCTCCTGTCCACCTGGTGAATCTGGGCATATTGGGGCAGTGCGGCAACTGCCTCATATACACAGACAATCCTCTCCTCCTACCACCCAACACTACAACCTGTGAGAGATGCACTTACATAGCCAAAGTGGAAGCAAAGCTCTCTCTGGCCAAGATTGTGCTAGACAGTCAAGAGGAGAAGGTTAACACCTGCATTACACCTCAAGCAACTCATAGCCCTTCAAAACCCACACCATCAACACCCACACATAGCAACACTAAACCCACATAAGTGGAGGCCCTTAACATTAACCTGCCCAAGCAACAAGGACCTCCGAAGCCGAAACGCAAACAAACACCAGTCACAACCAAAGTGACACATAGCTCACAACACCAGTGTGCCACCCAACAACAGCCCCTAAGGCAAGACAATGTGCCCAACACTTTAGTCATAGGTGACTCTATAGTCAGCCACACTGATGTCCCACTCACCAGGCTGAACAAGGAGTAAATTACAGTCAGCTGCCTGTTGGGTGCCAGGATCCACCACATAACGCATGCACTCAAGTCACTCCACAACAAGTACAAATACGACTCTGCCATTGTCCATGCTGGAGTGAATGACTTGAGACATACCTCCCTGGACTACATGAAAAGAGACATGGAAGAGCTCTTGGATCATGTGACCAAGGCAGGTATGACCCTAGCCCTGAATAGCATCCTGCCTTCGCCCAGAATGATACCACAGTATAAGGACAAAATGATTGACTTCAACAATTGGCTAAGCTTCTGGTGTCATTCAAAGGGGATCCAGTATTTGTCTGCCTGGGAAGACATGATCGACAAACCACAATGCTTTGCCAGAGATGGTCTGCACCTGTCTCCCCTGGGATTCAGGTTACTGGCTAAAGCTCTTGCCACCCCTATAGTGCCTTTTTTAGGCAAGGTTCAAAGGATAAAACCACCACCGTAACAGATACAAGCATGCAAAATCTGAAGGTAATGCTACTCAATGCTAGAAGTCTAAACCTCAAAATGCACTCTCTCGAGGCACTCCTAAAAATGGAGAACATCGATATCTGTGCAGTAACTGAGACCTGGTTCAAGGCTCCAGAGAGCACCCCTGCAATACCAGGCTACAATTCTTACCACACTTTTCGGCCACAAATCCAAGTCCGAAACACTAAAGATGGAGGAGTGTCCATATTCACCAAGGATATTCACACCTCCAGGCTAGTTGCTCAACACAATGCATCTAAAATTCTCCAGGTGCAACTAACACTAGGTAAGACTGCAATCCAAATTGTAACTTGCTACAGATCCCCCACCATGCCCCAAGATTCTCAAAAAACCTTTCTAAACATACTGCAAAATATTAAGATACAACCAAACACCCTAATACTGGGTGATTTCAACTACCCTGCCATTAATTGGGAAAACTATTCGGGTACAACCTCCTTTTCCCAACAGTTCTTGGAATTCATAAATTCCAATGCCCTGGCTCAACTAATCCATTGTCCCACCAGGGGCTCCAATATCCTAGACCTGGTCATTAACAACATGGGAGATAGATGCTCCACACCAGTGGTCACCCCCTCATTGGTCAGGTCTGACTATAAGCAAATCACCTTTGACATCCACATCCCACCCCCACCCCCCAGTAAGGAAACTTCCTTAAAAAACTTCTCCAAAGCCAACTTCATGCTACTGAAGTCAGAAGTGACAAACTTCACAACACCCACACAGACGGGATCTGGAAGTTCGACTGCAGAATCTTACACTATGGCACTGTATGAGCGCATCCACTTGTGCATGAATCGTGCCATCCCAAATAGAACCAAGATGCTTTTCTCCAAAAATAGGAAGCCAATCTGGTGGTCCCCTGCTATAAACAAACTATACAACAGAAGGAAGAAACTGTTGCAGAAAAGAGGAAAATCCCAGAAGGCAAAAAACTCCCTCACCAGCCTCAGTAAGAAGCTGAGATCCCTCATAAAATCCTCAAAAGCTAGTTATGAAAATAAAATTGCCAAAGATTCCAAAGACAACCGCAAGGCATTCTATAGTTATGTCAAGAATCTAAATGGCAATGCTCAGATCTGCTCTGAGCTACAACAGAATGGCATTAAATATACTGATCCCAAGGATATTGCCAATATCCTGGCAGATCGATATAGTGCCAACTTCACCCTCCTTTCACCACCTAAAGGGCCCATCTCAATACCAAAAGATTGCCAAATTCCGATAATCACGGCCACACAGGTAGAAACCGCGCTCTCCAAAGCTAAGAATACAGCATCCATGGGACCAGATGACATCCCAAGCTGTATACTACATGAACTACAAAATGAACTGGCACCTCACCTAAGTGTCATGTTTAATCATAGCCTCACCTCAGGCTTCGTGCCTACTGAGTGGCACACAGCTACAGTTATCCCACTCCACAAGGGAGGATCTGTCTTGGATCCCGGGAACTACCATCCCATTAGTCTGGCAAGCCTGATCTGCAAGGGCATGGAACGCATTATCATGGAACTTATAAACAAAGACATTGGCAACCTTCAAACACTGGACCCCACCCAGTTTGGGTTTGTGAAGGGCTGATCTTGTCTCCTGAATCTGATTGACTTCTTTGAATCAGTCTCCAGAGCTGTGGATGAGGGTAAGGAGGTCCACACAGCCTATCTGGACCTCGTCAAGGCCTTCAACATCATCCCCCACTCTGGAATCATAAATAAACTTACTAAGCTGGGCATAAATCCCTATGTCACTCGATGGGTTGCCAACTGGCTTACTGACAGAACACAGACTGTAAAAGTAGCCGTCTCCAAATCCAGCTCCAGACAAATGACAAGTGGAGTACCTCAGGGTTCAGTCCTGGGACCACTCTTGTTTGGCATCTACTTTTCTAAAGTACAGGCCAACACTAAGGGACTCTGGCTAACAAAGTTCACAGATGACTGCAAATTGGAGCCATTATTGAATCCCAAAATGATGTGGATATTCTACAAAAGGGCCTTACAGAAACAGATGCCTGGTGCCAAAGCCATGGGCTGAAGCTTAATGCCAAGAAATGTATAGTTATCCCCTTTGGAAAAAAACATGTACCCATGAATTACCACATAGGTGGCAGGACACTAAACATCGAATGTGTGATGAGAGATTTAGGGACACAGGTGGACAGTGGTCTCACTTTCAATAACCACATCACCACAACAGTCAGGAAATCCTTCTATGTGGCTCACCTCATCACTAAGGGCTTTTCATCCAGAAAAAAGGAGGTCATTGTCCCACTGTACTCATCCCTCATTAGACCCATTATAGAGTATAATGCCCATTTGGTATGTACCTCACAAGACATCTGCAACAGCTGGAAAGGCCACAGAAATACCTCACTAAAAGAATCACAGGCCTAAAGCAGATGCCATATGCTGACCATCTAAAAAAATCCAGCTATACTCTGTGGCATATCGTCTACTCAGAGGTGATCTCTGCTTAACATACAAGGCCATGTCAAACCCTGAGCTGTTGGGCATGCTCTACTTAAAGAAATCCCAATCCCTCAGAGCCACATGCTCTAGGGATCTAAACCTTGTCATCACAATGAAAAAAACATGCTGGAGGGATAGGTTCCTGACCGAGAGACTCCCCATACTCTGGAATAGACTGCCCATACATGTCAAGCAGAGTGCATCCTTGGCCCTCTTCAAAACAAAACTTGATGATTGGATGGGAGATAGGAAATTCACCCTGGGGATCATGTCAGTCACCCTGCTAGACAGGGGTCCAGAGAAGTAAATATCGTGGGAAGAAATATCCAGGGAATTGTTATGGCTAGGCTTGCATAGGCCTTAGGGCCGATTGCCTAGTATCAACCTATGAACCTATTGTAAAACAGAAGTTTGTCTTTCCAATCATGTGCTGCCTCAAATATCACCATAGGAACAACAAGAATTAATTTTTGAATATGTATGCTGACTGTAACACGCAAAATGTTGTCTATATTGCGAACTGTCAACAGTGTACTGCATATTACATAGGAAAAACAAATTGCAGACTTAAAGATAGAATTTTTAAGCATCTATCAGATATAATGTTAAGAAAATAACACAATGCACTGTACAAGCATATAGAATTGCATAGTGATCATGTATTTGCCTTCATGGTTATATGTGTTGTAAATAGAAGTCAAAGAATGGGTGACTTGTATAATGAAACTGAATACAAAGAGATGCAATGGATTTTTAGACAGGGAGCTGACAAAGCCCCAGGATTAAATGATGCTATCCCTTTAAAACCAGCTCTAGCAAATATTAGGGTAAACTATTGATTTTCATTGGCTGTGATGTACTATATTAGATACTATGTTTTTACTAGTGTTTTATCATCTGATGAAGGGATTTACCTGAAAGCACTTATAATACTGCTTTTATTATTTTAATAAAGTGAAGTTGCTTCATATACAGAGTGGTAGTACTTGCCTTACTTTTGGATTTATTATTTGGATTTTTGGCAGTGCTTTCAGTGGAAGGAGTCCTTTATTTTTGGTCTTTATTTTTGTTATTTCCTTAAAAATAAGGAAGGTAAGCTGATAAGACAGCAAGAAGGAAAATACAAAATAATTAAAGAATATGTTTTGGAATTATTTGTTAAAAGAGAAGAAAACATATGACAAAGTTATAAAGGTGAAAAATTAAATAATGAAGATAATGAGTATTTAGAACAAACATTAACCATGAAATAATTGAATGAAATTCTGAAAGATGGTATCATGAATTCTGCAACAGGATTGGGTGGAATTGAATATGGTATGTATAAAGAAATGAAAGAGTGGCTATAACTAATTTTATAGCAGTTATGAATGAATGAATGGTTAGAAAGTCTAATAAAAGAGAAAGAGATATGTACACGAGTTATAAAATTTATATTTAAAAAATGAAATAAAGAGGAGGTAAAAATCTGGAGACATATAACATTCAATAATTATATATTTTTATGAGAATAACAACAAAAAGTTTATAAAAAAGGGATAGAATATATGACCAAAATGTATTCAGAAGAAAAGGAAAAGTAAGTCAAGAGTTATTATGGATAATAAGAGAAATAGTTGATGATATAAATAAAAATGTAGAAATGAAGATTGTGATAGGGGATATAAGGAAAGCCTATCATAATATTCAAGTATAAATCATTATGGGGAATTTTGTAGGCATATAATGTAAGCAAAAAATATTACAAATAATAAAATTGGTTTATAAAAGGAACTACGTGAAACTAAATGTAAATGGCTGGATTGTGGAAGAAATAGAAATATAATGTGGAATAAAGCAGGATTGCCCAGTTAGTAGTATAATTTTCTCATTAGTTATGAATGCAATAGTGAAGGAAATTAATAAAATGTCAAGTAGTGGTGGATACAAAATTATGAAGGAGGTACAGTTGCCAATAATGTATAATTATGTTGATGATATTGTATTAATTGGGGTCTGTATCACATTAGCAAATGCTAAAAATAGCGAACACTGATACATCGAACTTCAAAGTCTGAAAGCTGAAGACAGCAAAGGAACAGATCAGTGAATTTTTTCCCAGGGAAAAAATTCGCTGAGCCAAAAAAAAAAAAAAAGAGTATACTATCAAAATTAACTGGGGGGATTTGTCCCATACACACATCCATGAGAGGGGCTGTGCCCCCCACACCCCAACTTAAATATACTAACTCCGAGATTGCACCAGAGTGGAGAAAACAGCAAAGCCCAGAGAATGGCCCATTGATTTTTTTTCCCTGGGAAAAAAAATTGCTGATCTGTTCCTTTGCTGTTTTCAGCTTTCAGTCTCTGAAGTTCAATATATCAGCGTCCGCTATTTTTAGCATTCGCTGATGAGATATAGACCCATTAATTGTTAAAAATAAAGTATGGATGGAAAAAGTAATCAAAACATTTAAGTATAAACTAAAAAAATGGTTTAAGTAAGAGAAAAGTAAAGGATTTGGTTTGGAAGGTATGATAGGACGTATTGAGTTTAATGAAAAATATATAGATATATTGGGAATAATACTTGAAAGGCAAGAATGCAGACAACTACAATGGGATAATGTACTCAAAAAAGTAAAGAATATGACTATTTTTTGGAAATCATATACATTTTTCATATAGAAAAAAGCACACATGTTGAACATCATAGTTGACACGAAAAATTGTTTATGTTGCTAACACCTATATGACTTTTTAAGTATAAAAAGGAACTAATGATTATATTTTCTTTTATATGGGTGTCTAGACTGCATCCAGTCAAGAGAGGGATTCTATATATGAAGGGAAAGCAAGGAGACTTAGGTTTAATAAATCCAATAGTACATGCAACATCTTTAATTTGATATAAGGTATTAAAAGGAATTATGAAGGAAAATAAAAACCTGATATAAATTATACTATATTATAAAACCAAAGAATTGTAGGAAGGAATGTAAGTTAAAAAACAAAGTAAAAGCATCGTGAATGAAGAAATGAAAGAGTACCAAAACAAAATTATGTTATGGAAAATAAAAAAGAATATATATATATATATATATATATATATATATATATATATATATATGAGAAAAATAGAAAGCAATGGTACTTTAAGTATTATGAAAGCATTTTATTGTATTGATCCATGGAAAGATTTAGAAATAGAAAAGAAAAAAGCCATAATGATGAGATATAATAACTATAAAGATTAAAGAATGTAATTATATTTTATGGAGATTGTCTAAATTGCCCATTACGGCAAATATGCCATACAAAAAAGCAAGATAGGATATGTAATAAATGTGGAGAATTTGAGACTACTGAGCATGTGTTTTTGAAATGTGAAAGAGTTAATAATTTGTGGAAAGAAATATGTAAACATAATAGGGTGAAAAGTTTGTTAAAATTTGTGCAAATAAATATGGGCATAATATAATGTGGTTATTATGGTGCATGAAAACAGAAAGAAGTGAAGAAAATGGACAGAATAATAATTTTATGTTTTGTGGACTATATGGAATGAGAGACTAAATGAAATTAAATACAATGGAAATGGGCTTTGACAAAGATTTTGTGGAAAATAATGTTTTGGTTATGGATAAAAGAGTGGGGGGAATTCTTAAAATGACATGTATAATGTATGGAGATTTGTAAAGAAATGTAAATAATGCAAATATGTAAATATATAAATAATATGTAACGTATATATCAATAAAAACCCTACTCCATTGCGGTACTCAGCATGTATGGTTAATGAGTATAAACATCCATTCTATTCTGAAGTGGCTGTGAGAATGGTGTGCAAAGATAGCAAAAAAAGGAAGTGGAGCTGAGGGAAATGATGCCACTGCAGGGCTATTTTTCTATGAGAAAAGAAAATGTAGTTCAAGTTAGTAAACAAGGAGATTGGATGAAAGATTCCAAAGAAGTCTTCCAAAAGAAGTTGTTTGAAGGGTCAAAGAGTGAGGGTGAAATTAGAATTATTACCCTCCATTCAGGAGGGTAGTAGAACAATATACTGGAGCATTTATTGGAGCAGAGTGAACCAGAGGCAGGAAAGAAAGCTTTGTGGGATAAAATAATGGAGAGGCTGAGCAGCAAAGAAGACAAGAAGAAATCATTTGCAGAGATAGTAGGGACATAAAAAGCAGCAGCAAATGATATTAAGAAAATGGAAGGAGTGGGAAAAAAGTATGTTGTGCGAATTCAGTGTAAAGAAGAAACAGCGTTGGACAAGTATGAGATTTGAAACAGGATAATTTTGCCTTTAGCAGTAAAGGCACAGGAGGTAAGAGCATTTATTCTAATGAATAATGAGATATATTTTGACATTTTTTTTGAGATTGCTGAAGATTTGGAATCTTTTCTAAAGAAATATGAATAGAAAAAGGACATTTATCCATTGAATAAGTATGTATTTATTTATTTCATTTTGTCGAGAAATGCAGAAAAAAAAATTAACATACAGTTTTGAACAGAGACTGAAAGAGAGATTGTTAAGAAATATTTACTTAAGAACCTATATAATGAAGTAAAAGACTAAGACTAAAGATGAGAAACTTGAACTCTCTTTAGTTCAACAGGCACAAGTCAGAGTGATGCAACCCGATAAGGGTAGTGGGGTGGTAATCATAAACAGGCATGATTATTTAATGAGAATGGAGAAATAGTTTTAACTGACACGTATAAGGAAGTAACCAAAAACAAACTAAATATAGCTTATGGGAGGACACATTCCAATTTGGAAGAGTTTTATATTGAGGCTAGGATTGATACGGATATATACAGTTTCCTTAGTATGCCAGCCCCAAGGGTCCCTACTTTGTTTGGGATACCTAAGCTCCACAAAGATGTATCAGATCCACCTATGAGACCTCTTGTGGATTCTAGAAGTAACATCACCTAAAGTCTTGCCAAATATATTGACCACGTTTTACAAAAATATGTAAAAATGCAACAAGAGATCTGTAAAGACTCCTGGTCTTTCCTTAGGAGTATTCAAAATTTACAGTATAATAAGGCCTTGAATTTTTTAACAATAGTACATGTCTATTCCCCGTGTTGAAGGTACTGAATGGCTTAATCTGTTATTACATGACTTAGGAGCCCCTATCTCCTTAATTTCTCTTTTGACTGAATTACTGGATACAGTCTTGTCTAATAATTATATCACCTTTGATAAAAGTTTTTCATCCAGAAGGTTGGTGTAGCAATGGGCTCCCCCTGTGGGGCCAGCTTCACCAACCTAGTTATGGCATATTGGGAAAGGGAATTTTTACCAAAGGTTCCTGATATAGCAAGACAAATACATTGAAAAGTGAAAAGGAGGCCATTCAGTTAGAATTGTACCTTAACAACACAACAGGGTTTTTGAAATTTACGTACAAATTTAATACTGATAGGATAGCTTATTTAGATGTGGACTTACAAAAAGACCATTTTGGCAATTGTTATACAGCCCGAATTTATAGGAAAGAGACTTATTCAAATGCTATGCTTCATTTTAGCAGTTGCCATCCCTTATTTCAAAAGTGCTCTGTAGTCAAGGGCCAACTAGTAAGGGCTGCATGTATGGTCTCAAAATATGGGGAATTTTAGCAGAATGTGACAAATTGGAAAATATGTTCCTAAGAAGAGGCTATCCTGCCTTAATGTTAAGGGAATTAATCGATGAGGTTCAGAACAAGAGAAGTAGGGGTGTGTAGCAACCCATTCTAGGGACTTTAACTAATGATGAACCCCTTGAGCCCAACCAGATAGGTAACAACCATAATGGTAGGTTTAGAGGGGTGATTAGCTTCGTTACCACTTTCAGTACTAGTGGATATGATATTATGGGAATAATTAATAAAAATTGGGACTTAATCACATCCAATTATGCTTGGTACCTCAAGTTTAGAGATCCTCCACAAGTGTTTTTTAAGTGAGGATGAAATTTAAAGAACCTTTTACAATGTAATAAAGGAGACATTATAGGTAGGAAAAAGAGAGCGATGGTGAAATGTTGCATGTGTCCCTACTGTTCTTACATGGAAGTAGGTTATGGCTTCTCTATTAGAGGGTTTTCTTACAAGTTATACTATAAGTTTGATTGTAATTCTAAAGGTCTAGTATATCTGGCTCAATGCCAGATGTGCCTGGCTTTTTACATCAGGAAAACCGATAGAAAATTAAAAGAAAGGGTGTATGAACACCTGTATAGAATTAGGACATGTAAACAAGATAACACACTGGCTAGACATGTGGGTTCTAATCCTATGCACTCCTTTAAATTTAGAGCTATTGATGGTATTTTTCCTGATGTGAGAGGTGGTCCATTTTCATTATTATTGGAGAGGCTAGAATTGAAATGGCAACTCCGTACTAGAGCTTGTTACCCCCCTGGATTGAATGAAATCTATTTGATATCTTGCATTCTTAAATTATAAAGCCTTGTTAGATGAATTATAGCCATTTATAGTTAGGTTTAGAAATTTGAGTAAATAATAGCACTATGTGATTAGTCAACTCAATTTTGTTTTATTTTATTTCATTTCCAACATAGCATACTTCAAGGTTCATACATATATTCTCACAGTACACGTTTTAAGGAACCTTTCTAGGTACTATTTAAATTTTAAATTTGGGCACAAGGAGGTGTTTCCGCCAAGCATGTTGAAGATACAATATGGTGGTTATACGCATGTGCTTATTTTAGGGTGTATTAGATGTCAGAATGAACAAGTTTTTAAAAAGCTTTTAGAAAGTCATAATTTGGGTGTAAGAAGTGTTCATAGTCATCTGCATGCATTTTTATGTTCTGATTCATTTTTATCCTTACTTTATATATAGTTTTCTACCTTTCAATGTGAAGCAGTTATTTTGCTGGGGGTGTGGTGGATGTTATTTTGGGATAGGCTATTGAGACTATTACATAACAATTGAACATAGTTTAAATGTGTGAGAATATGTTTTTTCTTTTGTCTGAGGAAGTCTCACTAACAGATGAGATGAAAAGCTCTTTACTGTATGTGAATAAATAAAACCTTTGTTTTTGTTTTAACTAGAGTACTGATCCTTGAACTTTCATGGTCTGGACTGAAGTTCTCCTGTCATTTTCCTGTTTGAAAAGTTTTTGATAACAGATTACTTTGGGCATGTGCTTGGGATTGTAATGTGATTTTGAAAATAGAGAATAGTAAAATTGTACATATTCCAAGTATAATTAATGTTGATGGCAATAAAGCTGCTAAGTACTGGGAACTACCAAAAACATGTTTTTTTTTTTTTTTTTGGTGTGAAAGATGGACCTTTTGTAAATAATTGTAATAAAAAAAGATGAAATGTATGTGGGGAAAAGGGTCCTACTGTGAAAAACTGCAAAGAAATGTGTTTTAAATGTAAGCAAATAGGCCCTGTATGGATGGATTGTGAGAAGGAAAAGGGGTTAGAATGTGAAACTGAACAAGAAAATAGAAAATAGAAATAAAAATGAAATATTAAATTTAGAGGAACAACAAATAGAGGAACAAGAAAGAAGTGAAGCATATTGAGAAACAAAGATAATATGCAAAAAGGGGAAGGAGAAAGGGAAAATTATACAGGGATCAGTGATGAAAAAGATATTATCTGGAAAGTGGATATGAAGAAAAATACAATTGGGAAAAGCATTAACAATAGGAAAAGAACATTTCAAGAGTTGGGAATAAAAGCAAAAAATAAAGGAAATGAGTAAGTATAATAATTTCTGGCACAGTAGAAAAAGGGGCAACAAATAATCTTAGAATACTATTGATTAATGCTGATAGTATTAAAATATAGTCAGGAGGATTGGAATACTAGAACGGTGCAATAAGTATGATATAGACAGGATACTACTAGAAGACTGTAGGATTTTAAATACAGAAGAAAGAGAGCAAACAGAAACACTATGGTCAGGTAATACAATATGGAATTTGGGACAAGAAAGTTGTACAGAAATTACTGTATTTTATAGAAATGGAATAAAAAATATAGATTATACTTTAATTAAATTATGTAGGTTGATGGTAGTAGATTTTAAATGGAAACATAAATTGTATGGAATAATATCAATAGCTGTACATATGTTATATAAAGACAGGGAGAAATTATTTTCTGATATATTAAATTACATGATAGTAAATATGGATATTATAAAAAAAGCAAGTTTAATTGTAACAGAAGAAATAAAAAAATATATAGGACTAATAAGAAAGTAATGGAATGTGTAATAAAATGTAGAAACTTAAAATTATGGAATTTAGGTAAAAACACATATCATAGAGGAAGACTTCAGACAGAGTTAGATTATTTTCTGTTATCAGAAACTATAACATTTATAGTAGACACAGCTTTTTCAGATCATTTAGCAATATGGATTGAGATAGATGAAAATAAGGAATATGCAATGATTGGTAAGGGTATTAAGAGAATTAATAAAAAAGAGTAGAATAAAGATGACCAGGAAGACAGAATAAATGTATGGAAAAATCATTTAACAATGAGATTTTCTTATAAGAACTAAATGGATTGGTGGATTACATTTAAACAGAAATATAAAAAAGATGTATTTTACATGGGAGAATGTGAAAAGGTAAAAAAAGAAAGAATATGAAACAAATTCAAAAGAATGTTCTAAGCTATTTTGACAGGAATAAAAGGAATTATGTTAAGAAAGAAGAAGAAATGTATCAGAAAAAATCAAGAGAAAATTAAAGAGTTATTATATAGGCAAAAATATTTTTACTGGGAAAGAAGGCAGAGGTATCACCATACCTGAGTAGTAAAGTAAAAGAAGTATGTAAATGAAATTTTAAAAGGAAAAGAGTTACTAAGGAAACATTTGCGGTAGGTAAAACATTTTTAAAAGAAATAAACAAAGAATTGGAACAGCAGATTACAGTAGCAGAAATAGGTAAAGTAATTAAAAGTGTAAATGTGAATACTGCAGCTTGACTGGAGGGTATAGGATATCAAATGTATGCAATGTTAATGCTATGGCAAAAGTAAATATTAATAAAAGTATTTAATGAATAGTTAAATAATTGAATAATTTATGAAGAAATGTGTGAGGAGTGATGATAATTATATGAAAGAAAGGAGAAAAGGAAGAAATTAGAAATTAGAGACCTACAATGTTGAATAATTGTGATTTGAAAGTAATACAAAAAGATTAGAAAATTGTATTATATAATAGAAGAAAATGTTTATGGTGGTTAGGGAAAGGGGGTCCAAGAAGTATTAATGATACTTACAAGAATAGTGGATGATATTAAGAAAGGACAAAAAGAATTAAAATTAATAGTGGCAGATATAAATAACGCATTTGATTCAATAAAGCAAAACATTGTATAGCAAATAATGGAATAATTTAACTTTAGTAGAAAGATAAAAAAAAAATATGGAAAACAGTATATGAAAACACCAATATTAAGATTTTAGTAAATGGTTGGTTTAGTGAAGGACTAAAGATGAGAAGAAGAGTAAAGCACGGATGACCAATAAGGGGCATTTTGTTTTTTGTAGTTATGAAATGTGTAATAAAAGCATTAAATGATGAAATGGATGAAAGTAAATATACTGAAGAAATGGAGATAAAATATATTATTGTGTCCTATGCTGATGACATAATACTAACAGTGAAAATGGAAAACAGATGAAAAAAGTAATTAGGCAAGTATTTATTAGATTACAACAGGTCAGATTGAATATTAAAGAAAAATGTAAAGGTTTAGGAGGGAATAGAGAACTGGGTGGTATACAGTTTGGGAAAACAATATCAGCATTAGGAATTGAATTTGGAAAGTATGACATAATAAAGGAGCAATGGGAAAATGGGAGATCTAAAAGGAGTTAAGATTATGTGGAGTAGGTATAGATTGCCATTAAGCAAAAAATCATATTTAATAAATACAATATGGATGGGGAAGATATCTTATTTGGCTAATGTATATATGCCGCCAAGAGATATAAAGAAGCCATTTATTAAAAATATTTTTCAGTTTATCTGGTGGTCCAGATTAAATCTAGTCAAAAGAGGAGTTTTCTACATGAAAAAAGATGGAGTTTGGGGTTATTTAACCCAATAGTGTATGGAGCATCTTTAAATTTATATAAGGTTTTGGGATAGATAAGTGGAAAAGAGAATAGGTAATAAACACAATTAAAGAAAATATAAAAAAAAGAATGGGATGTAATTAAAATGAACAAAAGACAAAAGTAATGGAAACATGAAATAAAAATGTATCAGAAAAAATAAAAATGTGGAAATTAAGAATAGATAAAATTGGTTTTAATAGGAAAAGTTGGTATAATAATATTATGAGACAACATTATTGTGTGACTCCTTGAGAGCATTTAGCAGAAAAAAATTAAAGATATAAAACAAAGGAATACATTGTGTTTTTTCAAGATTCTTTATGGCGATTACAAATTAGTAAGTTAGCTGTTAAATGAAATATGTCTTATACAAAAGTTGATGAGAGGTTTTGTTTGTATTATGTGGAATGGGAAACAACAGAACGTGTTCTTTTAATATGTAAAAGAGTTAAAAATATTTGGGAAAAACAATAGAAAATAAAACAGTTAAGGAATTGTAGGATTATAAACAAATAAACATAGACATTATTGAGTATGGTTTCTATAGACAGGATAATAAAAAATATGTTAAGATCATGGATGAAAATATATTTGGTATAATTTGGAATGAAAGGTTAAATGGAGTTATGTTTAATGGCAAATGGATTTTACCAAACATTATAAAGTAAATCAAGTGATAGTTATGGAAAAAAGAGTGAAGGTCTTATGAAATGTGATTTTTTTGTAATTAATGAAGAGTTAAAGAATCAGATTTTTTTTGTAAATATATAAAAATGCAAATGTACATAAGTATTGTGAATAAGATAGAAATAAGTTGAAAATAAAAATCCCCAACTCTTTGGAGTAGAGGAAGTGAAGCACTCTCTGAAGCTGCTAGGTAGAGCTTAATGGCTGCTACTGCAGTTCCAAGAATACCATGATGGAGGAGAGTGCAGGAGAGATGGAGATAGGAATAGGAGAAAATTACTAAAGAAAAGAGAAGGAGAAGAAATAACTGTTAAAGATCTGGAAACTAGAGGACTGGAGACACAAGTGCTGATAAATTTGATGACCTAGGCAGATCCAAAGGAAAGAGAAAAATCTAGATGGTGTGACCTGGTGGAGAGAGAGTTTTATAAGAAGAAGAAGAAACTGAACGATTGGAAACACAAGCAACTGCTGGTGAATGGAAAACAATGGGGATATTATTTGCTGGTGGAATAGCTAGTTTTCAGGGTTTACCTCTGCAGCAGGGTTTTTTCTACAAGAAAGAAGAGGCTATACAGCTGCAGAAGGCAAGGAAGAATGTAAGAAGGAACTGAGATGAGACAAAGAGTTGCAGTTTCTCAACAGCCACAGAGAGGATGACCAGTAAAAAATAATTTAAAAAAATGCAAGTGATTGTAGTATTCAAATGTATAACATTATTGATATTATTATTTTGCCACTAGGATATAACATTAAAGACATTTATATATTATGTATTTATTTTTTTATTTTACATTTGTTGACCAGGATAGTCCAACTAGATACATGTCCATTTTCAGTGGAGGCCCAGGGAGATAAGCTTCAAGGTAGAACATACAGTAAAAATCACAAAATGATTACAAGTTACACACAGTTTACAGGCTCCAGCTCAGCAAGCAGGTAATATAATCATACATTTTTAAAACAGTGTTGACAAATTGACTAGGCAGTGTAACATGATTACAGACTATAGTGGATGATCTAGTCAGGTTTTGAACAAGGACATAGCCAGTGAGTTTTAAAGTATAGCTTGAGGCTTTTTTGAACTGAGTAAGAGAGGGTTCAAGAGTAAGTTCAGCAGGAAGAGAGTTCCAAGTTTTGCCAACAGAATTAACAAACAGAGAGTCCCCAGCAGAGTTGTTGATTTTGGATGTTTGAACCAGAAGGTTATTAGAAGAGCAAAGTGACCTCAGGTTGCTATAAGGGTTGATGATATTTTTAAGTGTAGGCATATTATCAGGGTGGTTGAGATCTTTATGGGCAATTATAAGCTGGTTGTACTGCAGTATGCTAGGCCATTCTAGCCACCCAGGAGATTTAGGTTGTGACAATGGTGGGTTCTATAGGCCCTGCTTGTTGCAAATCTAGCAATGCGTTTATATCAGCTGGAGAGTTTGCTAAGAGCAGATTTGTTCAAATTAGTGAGTAGAGGGGAGGCATAGAGAAGAGTGAAGAGTAGATGGGAATGAGCAACAGTAGTCCTAGCAAATGGAGTAAGGAAAGGTTTAATCTTATAGAGGGAGCCAAGTTTTTTGTTAATAGTTTTGATAGTTCAATTGACATGGCTATCAAATTTGAGGGTGTTGTCTATTGTGATGCCTAAGAGTTTGGTTTACACATCTGGGGAGATAATGGTACCATTATTAGATTTTATGGTAAAGAGTAGTGCGGAAGACTTACAAGTGGGGGGGAGAAAAGAAGCAACTTTGTTTTGTTAGGATTTAATATCAGCTGATGGTTAGATAGCCAGTTTTCAACTATATTGAAAGTATTCTGGGTTAATATCATTAGATCTGTCAGGTAGGTAGCTGAACAAATCAAGGTGGGGTCATCCGCATATTGGATACAGGTAGCATTTGGGATGATAGTGGGAAGGTCACTAATAAAGAGAGAGAAAAGAAGGGGTCCTATTAAGGATCCCTGGGGGACACCTAGGGTGACAGGTAGATGGGTTGGTAGTTTGTCCTGCTATAGGATGGTTTGTTGTCTATCACACAGGTAAGACTGAAACCATTGAAGTGCATGGCTATTTAGTGAGAATGCCTTAAGGGTGTGGATGAGTATTTGGTGGTTGGCCATACTGAAGGCCTTGGAGAGTTCTACAAAGAGGGCTGAGGAAAGTTTGCTATTACTTCAGTTATTGTTTATGGTGTTAGGGAAGTATAGGAGGGCTGAGGTGGTACTGTGGTGTGGCCTAAACCCATGCTGATAGTTAGCCAACAGCTTATTCTGGGTAAGAGAATGCATAAGTTGTTTATGGACACACTTCTCCATAATCTTAGCCAATGGTGACAGAATAGCTATGGGTCTTAAGTCTGACAGTTGCCTCCTTTATGGAGTTGTATTACATGAGATATTTTCCAAATGGATGGGATAGAGGCTTCAGATAAGGTTCTGTTGAGTATGATGGAGATGGGGCATGCTATGGCATTTGCTGCTTTTTGCAGATACTCTGGTGGGAGGAGATCAGCTGCTAGAATAGTTAGTTTTAATTTCTTAATTAGAGATTTGATAAGTGATGTAGAAACAGTCTGAAAGCTAATGGAGGGTGGGGTATTGGTTGTGGCAGAATTTGAGTTGGAGCAGCTGGGTGCCAGTGGGCTGACTAGGAAATGGATAGTCTCTGTGAAGAAACTATTGAAGGTATTTACAATATCCTCTGGGGATTTATGGTCAGAAGCTGACGGGGTAGGAGTGAAGAACTGTCCTGGGTGAAGAATTGTGTTTTTACTGCCCAAAACTTTTGAGGTTTGTTGTGATGTTTTTGTTGAAGATGGTAGTAGAAGTTTTTTTTTGTCTAGTATAATAGATTTTTTGTGTGATTCCTTAGCTGTCAGTATCTGAGTTGATCTAATGGGTCTTTTGTGGCACGCCATTTGTCCCATGCCTTATTTCTAACTATGATTTTAGATTTGGTCTATTCAGAGAGCCAATAAAAGCATTCCTTCATTGGGGAGCAGAACATTTTTGTGAAGTGACATTTGGCAGTGCAGTGGTGCAGCAGTTAGTGCTGTCACCTCACAGCAAGAGGTTCTGCAGTTTGACTCTCAGCTGTGGTTCCTTCTCTGCAGAGTCTGTATGTACTCCCTGTGTTCATGTGGGTTTCCTCCTGGTGCTTTGTTCCCCCCCCCTCGCATTTCAAAGACATGCAGTAGGTGGACTGGACACTGTAAATTGACCCTAGGAGTGAGTGTGTGCAAGTGTGTAGTATGGATGAACTACTGTCACAGAGTTAGCCACCTGGTGGTGTAAATCTTGGATCTAGATGATTGTCACCTTTGAAGTGATACTCCAACCCCATGTGCAAAAATAGGAAAGGGGGTTGAAGATGGATCTGAAATTGTTAACTTGCTGGAAAAATGTATGACTGAGACTAGAAAAAGAAACATAGTAGCACCATGGAAACAGTATTTCTCAGCTTGAGACTACAACTAAAAATAAAATAAATGTGCAATTTAGTATGTCCAATATGGATGAGCATGAGATAAAACTATTTTTCTTTCACTATGAAGCAAAGTACATGAAATTAAAATAAATATGTGATGAAAGAAATATATGGACTGGGAGTTGGGAAGTGTGGCTAACTATAGATTTTAAGGATGGGAAAATTCAACGTTTCAAATACAATAATTCTGTATGGTAAGAAAGGATTTCTTAAGTACTGGGATCAACCTAAAGCCTGTTATTTCTGTGAGGATGAAGATCATTTAGTACAAGACTGTTACAAATGAAATTGTGGTTAACATGGGAAGATGGGACATAGAGCACAAAACTGTAAGCCTTATTGTAGAAAATTCAACGAAGTTGGACACATGGTTTGACTGTCCCATATTAGAAGAGGAAAGAGTAGATGAAAAGGAAAGCTCAGAAGAAAGACAAAAAGTAAAAAAAAATGTTATAGGATATATTGAAAGAGAATGTGGTATGGGGAGGTGAATACTGAAGAAAGGATAATCAATGAAA
The DNA here is from genome assembly GCF_019279795.1 of Protopterus annectens. Classification (NCBI taxonomy): domain Eukaryota; kingdom Metazoa; phylum Chordata; order Ceratodontiformes; family Protopteridae; genus Protopterus; species Protopterus annectens. Next base: position 636,556,112 of record NC_056734.1, on the reverse strand, counting down.
AGTACTTAGAGAAGAAATTATTTTATTAATACAAAGGAAGAGAACAGATTTGCAATTTTATAAAGTGAAGAGGAAGAAGATGGAGAAATTGGAAAGGGAGAAAAACAAGAGCAAACAGTGAAAATCATTTGGTATGAGACTTAGGAGGAAGAAAAGAAAAATTAAGATCTGGAAGTAAAACACTTACAAAAAAGTAAAGGATGTTACAGGAATTTAGCATTAAATATGAATAGCACTGGAAATGATATAAGAAGTTTGGTGGTATGGTGGAATGGTGTAAAAAGTAAATATGAGTGTCTTTTGCCTGCCAGACACCAGCTGTAACAAAGAAAAAAGAGATAAAGAATACAGGCAGTAGAGGGTGAAGGGGTATATTGTTTGGTCAATAGGAAATGAGACATTTTCTGAAATAGGAACTCTGATAAAAAAATGAAGAAATAAGAATTTCAGATGTTGCAATAGTAGTACCAGGAAGGGGAGTGATATGTGATATGAGAATGAAACAAAAAAGTATAAGATAAATCATGATTTACACATATACTAATATGATGGAGAATGACAGCTGTTTGAAGAAATTAAATAATTTATGTTAATAAATATGTCAGTAGTGATGGTAGGAGATTTTAACAGTAAAACTGAAGAAAGAAAATGGAAATATAGTACAGGATATTAAGATGTTAAGGGTTTTGAAAAAAAATGGAGCTTTAATATTAGGAATGAATGGAAAATTAACACATTAAAGGAGGCTTTTTAAGATTGATGTTGATTATGTAATTTATTATAAAGACATGAATGACATAACAGGGGTACAGATTGCAGAGTTTTCATATCATAGACCAGTATGAGCTAGAATAGAGGAAGACAGTGAAATAATAAAGTAAGGAAAAGAAATTAACTGCAGAGTTTAAAAAGAAGGAAGAAATGATAAGCGAGAAAAAAAAATATGAAAAGACATATAATAGGAAAATGAGAACATCTTATACAAATTGGCCTCTGTGGTGGGTATCATGTAAGCAGAAGTATAAAAATATATATTTAGAAGTGGAAAGAGGAATAAAAAATAAATAAGATAAAATATAAATACATTTTATGGAATTATGAGAAAAAAAATTGAAAAAGAAAGTGACAAAATAAGGGAAATATAAAACCAGAAATATTAAAAAATATAGAAAGAGTAAAAGTGATGTTGCATAAGCAAATATTTTATGAAAGGAAACAAAGAACAAGTTTCCCGTTATTTAAAAAAAAAGTAAAATCGAGAAAAGGAAGGATGAATGCTATCTTAGAAGGCAAAGGAGATATAAAATACATACAGTAAGATATTATGGAGGTATTAGAAAGTTTTGTAGAGAAAATGTATTAAAAAGAGGAAATGGATGGTCAAAAGGAATGGAAAATAAAAAAATCTGAAAAAGTTAGGATTTTTTTTAAGAAAATTATGAAATATTGGAAGAAATAGAGAGGTAATAAAAGAAGATAATGAATTAGCAGCAGGATAAAATGGCATAAGTTATGAGTGTTATAAGGAAATGAATAAAGATGAAGGAGGAGTTTTTTTAAAATATTAAATGAATTGATGAAGGAAGGTATAATGGAAGATGGCATATCTGGTAGGGTGATAATGATATAAATAAGGGATGAAAGAAAAGACATACCCCGGGATTCATGAAGCTCGGCGCAAGGCCGGCGTAAGGCCTGCGCCGGCGGTGCATGGAATATCCGGCGCAGTAGCGCCATATACATATTAATGAGAGTGCACCGGAATCACAGACACGCGTCGTAGTGCGTGGCGAGCCCAGGTAGGATGCGTCTGGAGGCGTGTCTAAGCCGGCATGAGGTGAGCAACCTAATGTGCTGACAGCCACGGTCCGCCCACAATAGTAATGGCAGCAGCCAGGTCCCGTGCAGAATGAAACGCACGTACAGTATGCAACATAGTCCCCGTTCCAAATTAACGGAGAAGCAAATAGAAGCCACGAAGGCATAAGTGTACCCGTCCAAGGAGCAAAGGATATGCATAAGACCGCCTTTGTCCCGCAATGCACTGTCAGTGTTTACACTCAGAGAAGGTGTACAGCCGCATGTCAGCGCGCCGCACCGACATAGAAGCAGCGACTAAGGTCACCACCTGTCCCACTTTGGTTGGGGCAGTCTCTCCATGGACAGTTGTGTCCCAAAAAAACGAATTAGAAATGGCTGATGTGCTACGATTGTAGGACACAATGATATCCCGTATGTAATGTAATGGTAGCATGAATTGGTTATTTCTGTAACAGAAATACCTAAATGACACAATAAACAGAATAAGCAAGGAAATTGCCACAATAATAAGCAAATTATTTAGGCAAACAAGTGAATTTCTATGCTATATAGTGACCGTTTGTATGTCGG